>NW_009930303.1:108006-113649 GCF_000696875.1 Nestor notabilis | reverse complement strand
TGCTGAACCCCATTAAAAAAAATAAAGAAGTTTTCTGTAACTAGGTTGAGAGGAAGTGGGGTGACCCATGCAAATAGTTTTTGTGTCACTTACAAAGGCTCAGATGCTATGGTGATGGGTTCAGCAAAAAGATCTGAACTCATTTAGACAGGGCTGAGCTGAGATGGCTTTGCATTGCGCTGCCTGAAAGGCAGAGGAGACACAGTTAAGGATATAAAGGTGTCCCTGCCAAGCTAGGTTAATACAGTCCATCCTTTCCAAAACAGTGTGCAGACCTGACCAGTTTGCTGTCTCTTCTCTGCTCTGGTAACACTGACTTTAAGAATGCAAAGGACCCACAGCTCCCAGTCTTGCAAAGATAAGGTGAAATACACTGGAAATTCAGCCAGAATTTTCTTACAGAATAGCTGTTTTGCTTCATTTGACACTTAGTGGCTTCTGCTTTATTGCTTTGTTGACACCAGACTCCTGATTATTAGGACTCTGTCCTTGTTCTCCATGTCTTGCATCTTCTAATGCCTTTGCATTTGGGCAAAAGGCATTAGAATTGGCATTCTTCCCATGCACAACATTCTTAAAGCTGAGGGAGAGGGAAAACAATTGTCTTCATCATAGATTAAAATAAAGCTCTCAATTTTTATACTCGGTGTCTTTGCCTTTGCAAACTGGATTGCCGGCTGGGGCACGGAGCTTTGGGAATATTTTTTTGGGGCTCCTGCTTGTAGTCTAAAAACAAAACAGGTGCCATCAGTGAACTTCAGCTTCAGGAAAAGGCTTTGTTATAAGTGTGTTTTTGGAGAGGTGAAACCTATGCGCTGACCCTTTTGAGTATCATCTGATGCATGCATCATGATTAGAAAGAACAGGGGAAGTTAAAAATAACCTGTGGAGGAGGCATTCTAATGAGCAATTATTATTCCTTTCCATTGACTTTTGCAGCAAGACTCTTCATGTGTTTAGTCTTCACGAAAGAACATGCCAGATGTTAGAGTGAGTGACTTGTTAAGTCCCTGAATACTATTCTCACTGGCATTCTGAACCATTGTAGGGTTTCTTTTTTGCAACTATTAAAATAATTGGGCCCTGAACATTTTGACCTGATAACGCAAAAGAATCTTGGCTGGCTTTCCTAGGGGTCACATTTGTGAATAGGAAACTTGGGGAGTGTATGCCAGAACAAAGAAATGTTTCTGCGTGCAAAGATCTTCAATAACTTAATCTGAGGTGGAATCATGTGGCTTCAGAAATCATGCCTCCTGGCAAAATCTGACTTCTGCATTTCAACATCCTGAACTTTAGTCTTCAAGGAAGCTTTTGTGCTTCTGGGGCTCTGCTGTTCTCCCAAAAGAGGGGTCTTTAGAAATGATTGGCGACAAGGCCAATTCTACCTTTGCAAGATTTTAATATGAGGAGAGCAATGAGGGAAGCAGTCGTCTCTTTACAAAGTGACTGAAGCCCTTTGCCATCCCTGCTCCTGCATAGGAATCTTAATTGGATTAAAATACAAATCTCTATATTGTGATTTTGGATGCTATGGATCCCACCCTCTTGTTTTTAGGTGCATTGGCCAAACTCAATGAAGTGCACGGTCAATGTTTTAGCTTTGCCTTTGGTGTCCCTCGGTTGGAGCTCATTAAGCATTCGGGGAATAATAATTCTAGGACTTGAACTTTGATCTGAGGAATCTGGGAAAGAAAGGGCCGGAAATTGCAGCAGCCTGATTAGCTACCCCAAGTTGATCAACTTTTCTGCCAGATGCAGGCAGAGCTCCCAGAGGCTGAAAGACAATAGCGTGAGCAAGGGAGAGCTGCCTTCATCGTGTTGTGTCGGCGCTCCTATCACATCCCATTACTGTCTCTAATGCAGATGGCACTTTGAGCCACTTCGTGCACACCCGCAGCCAACCGGAATCTTTGTCCAAAATTCCTACTTGGCGGAAAAATAAGAATAATTTTATTTTATTTTTTTAACCCTAAGTATTTATTTGCTGATTTTCAGGCATTTGGGAATTGCATGGTTTCATCTAGGACTGGGAACACCAAAATATCTTGAGTGAAGCTCAGCCAAAACTCTGAGGGAGAGGGTATCTTGAGTCTGACTCTGAATTTGTGGGGCTTTCAGAGGGACAATGTGAATTACAGTGCAGCAGGACCAGAATAGACTGCATGTGCCAGAGTTTTGCATGATGAGCAGTATTTTACTCCTCAAGAGGAAGTTTAGATCGGGGTATAAAATCTAAAATACTTGCATTCAGAACAAGGCAGAATTTGTCGTATATTTTCATTCTCCCAAAAATACCATGAGAATTTCAACTCGCATTCAAATACATGTTGTGACAACCTAAACTCAATGAGGAACCAGCTTTAGCACTTTGCTGCGTCTGGTTGGAAATCTTCTGACACTGGCGATTGAAGAATCCCAGCTGTAATTGAGTGAGGAGTGAAACAAAGTTGTTTCTCACAAAGCAGTTTAAGACTCATATACCTTTCTTCTCATAAAGTAGGTGGAAGATGTACCTGCTGCCATCAACATACCTTGAAAAGACTGCAGTATTGAACCCTGCATCCTTGGAAAGCCTTCCTTATCGTTGTCAGTATTCCTTAAAACTTTTTACACTTTCAGTTTTTGTCAAGAGATGCATCAAATGTCTACCTCACTATCTAGGGGAAATAAATACCCACAAGCAAGTGCTGCCTAGTGCCATGTTTCTGGATGCTTGGCCAGCTGGCAAAGGAGGAATTGGGATGCGGAGCTTTTCCAGAAGAGATGCTGAGGAAGAAATCTTTTTTGTTCCTGCTACAAATCAAACACTAAATATTGTAGTTGAAAACTCAAATGATTTAGGTTCCAGAAATAAGACATCATGGTGTACATGAACTGTACTCGCAATGCTTCTTGGTACCTCTTTATATAGGAGACGATTTGGTCCCTTTCCCACGATGCTCCAAGCTTCCCATCTCAGGCATGGAGTGATGCAGTGGTCTATCAAACTGAAATGTATTCAGGATGTTTTTCAGGAGGGAAATCACTGTCATTGCAAATAATGTTGTTTGAAAGAAAGTTTCCTTTTCAAATGAAAAAGGTAATATAATTTTGGCAAACTACCATCTGCCTTCCACTCCAGATACTCCACCTTCCAGCTGTGTGGAGTATCAGAAATTCTCTTTAATACGATTTTGGAAATCCAGTGTCAAGTAAATGGGTCTCAGTTTTCATGATGGAGAGGCTTCCCCTTGCCAAAGAGCCAAATGTTCTGTCAGGTTTAAAGTTTTCTGTCCCTCTCTAAAGCTGAGGTTCTGTTTCAGGCAGGAGGCACAGTGACTGGGAAACTGATGCTATTCCAACATGTTTGTTCATATCCTGAAGTCTTTTAATTTTCCCTGGCTGCTGTTGCAATAGCACCATTTCACTGAATAAATTAATCAGAATATAAGATTTGTTGAACATGAAAACTCAAAAACCAGGGTACGCTTGTGACTTTGATAAAGCTGCTGTAGTTGGTGGTTAGTCATTATTTTTCCCCTCTATGGGTGAAACGGTTACAAGAACCTCTGCTATTGTTGCTAGAAAAAGCGGCTTCCTGTGATATAAAGTAATTTTTTTAAATAGGAAACATATGGCTGGTCCCTAACAACAAAGTAATATTCAGGTGCTGATGGCATATGCCTCCAGTCCTATTACAGGAAGCTATCTTGGAAATCTGGTGGCAGAGGCTTATACACTAATGTTCAGGAAGTGGGGTGGGGGGAAGGAGTCTGAAACTGATATCAGAAATACATTTACATGTTTAATTTCACTGGAAGGGCTTTGCTGTTCCTAGTTGTGGTTCTTGCATGAATAGAGCCAGGCTTCAGGGGCGAAACTTGGACTCAGGCATAGTTGGGGATGTTATTTTTATCCTCCACTGCTGGCATTTTTGCCTACCTGTTTGTAATAATTAACAATATTTACCTTTGTTGCCCTAGCACTGAAGTCAGAGCCAAACTACAACCATTTCCCCGCCCTGGGCTTTGACTGAAAAGTTCAGATATGCTGTTCCATCACAGCCCATATATTCAGGTCCTTTCTCAGCTATAGCCTGGGTTGGGCTCACAGCCCAAAGTAATGTTGGTCAGCAGAACCTAATACAGATCTTAAGTTTCGCTAGCTGTGTACTTCTAGAGAGATGTGGCAAACAAATGAGGGATGTACGGAATTGGCTGCATTGGTGGTGTAACTCTCCTTGAGCTCAGTGGGAATTGGTGCCTTTGGTGTGGGGAGCGTCAAGCCACTAAAATTCATTGTGGTTTTATCTTCATTCACAGAAACTTGCACTTGTGATTGTTCAGTCTCCTGCACACCCCCTCCCCTTTCCACCAGCCCCTGTTCTTGCTTTCATTATTGTTCAGTTATCCAATTAGTGCACTCACACCTGCAGCGTCCTCTTCATCTACAAATGTGCCATTGCTTTAACCCTTCAGAGGGCCACAGCTGGAGAAATGTCAATATGTGAGAAATAGATCCCTGGATTTGGAGTGACTTGTGTGTGAACAAGGGACGTTTGGATTTGTTTTATCCCTACACTTCAGGAGCCGACACCTAAGCAAAAGTAGGGAGTGATTATTGTTTGTCAGTGAGCTCTTCTTAGGGAGCAAATAGCACTAGGAAATATGTTACCTTTCAGCATTAGGAAACACACGGAGTCTCAAGGTTCTCTAGTGAAGATTCTGAATTATGTAGGAATCTTCTCCAGAGTTGCAGCAAGTTGCAAAGAGACGTAACAGCTCAGCAGGATTGATTAAGTGTCTACAACTACGCGTCTAAAATACTGCTATAATAAAAGTGACAAATGAGGAAGAATAGTGTGTCTGCTAGAAACTTAGCATGACTGGATGAAAAAAATGCACAGGGTAATTTATTGTCAATGAAGAACCATCAGCAGGAGAGAGTGAACCTAATTCATCCCAATTAATTAGGTAAGGGACTTAAACCTTGGTCTTCCACAGCTCTAGCCACAGAGTCACTCGCTATCTCAGAGGACTTTGGGGTCTGTCTACAAAACTCCTAAGATGAGTTTGAATTGATTGGTTCAAATATCTGCCAGAACAATTACAGTAAGAACCCTCTGAATGTACCTTGCGTGGGAACATCACCATTACCAGCAGTTTACAGAGGCTTCACCCGGCCATTTTTCTGCATGGCCAGAGCTATTTTAGCACTACAGTTTTAAGTATGTTGAAAATAAGCCATGCTTGCCCTTGCGGGCAGTCAGTCTGCATAGCCTGGCATCCCTGCTGCTGCAAGCAGTGAGCATTTGCACTCATAGCAGAGGAGATGACCAGCGGGGTGGCAACAGCCTTTCCAGGCTGGGCAGAGCTTTGTGTCACCCGAGCATTTGGCTGTGGTCCACCCAGACTGCTAGGAGCTCCCCCCAAAAAAAACCCTGCAGGTAGTTTAACAACCATCCTCCTCTCCCCATTGCAATAAACAGAGCGTCCTGCTGCTAACAAAGAAAACTAGTCATTCCCCAGGTAATTCTCGCTTCTCCCCAGCACTAAATCTGTGCGGGTACGGCGGGATGGGGAGGGGGAAAACAGCAGCACCTTCTGCATGTGCGGCCAGAAACCCCATTCTCAGGCATAAAGCACAAAAGATGTTCTTATG
>NW_009930303.1:107538-107966 GCF_000696875.1 Nestor notabilis | reverse complement strand
CGCCGCCACACACTGATGAAAGGATCATTTTAAGTGATGTAATTCCCAAAGTGGTCTGCAATCCGCTGAAGCTTCAGGCAAAATCAGTGTGGTCAGCCTGAGGTTTGGAGTGGCTGGGGGAGAGCGCAGAGGAGGAGGAGGGCAGCATCTCAGAACAGGAATGCTTTTACAAATAAAGGATCTAAAAACATTCCACTAAGGCTGTTCCTCCCCTGACAGTTTGCCGGCAGTGCCTGGGTTATGTGTGTGCAATCTCTGCATGAGCCAGTCGCTTGTCCTACAAAAATGATTTGTTAGACAAGTATAGCCAGAGCTGAGAGCAGGGGGAGGTGGAAGGAGTCAGGGTGGAGGGGGAACCTTGGAATGGATTCAGGAATGACTGATGGCCTTGACTGGAATTTTTATCCAACTACTCACTCGGGGGGGGG
>NW_009930303.1:60491-107525 GCF_000696875.1 Nestor notabilis | reverse complement strand
GGGGGAGAAGTGAGAAAAGGCGAATGGAGAATGTCTGCTGTAGCAACATGAGGTTTTATTTTTTCACTGCTAAATGCAAAATTGATTTTTTTTAGATGCATAAAAAGAGAGAGGGAAAAAATAAAAAGAGCCTTATACCACTCATAATTCCCAGACAAAGGAAGCTGAAGCAGACACCCCAGACAATGGATAGTCCTTTCTCCCTTAAGCATTTGCCTTTCTCAGCAGTTAAGGTTAAAAGAAGGAAAAAAAAAAAAAAAAGAACCAGACAAACCTAATTGAAGGAATGAATTAAAAAGATGACCCCGGAAAACGTGGCAGCCTTTTTATTTGACGAGGAATCAAGTTCATAGCGTGTCACCAGAGGTGCTGCGGTTTGGTCTTTTCTTTGTTTCCTGGCAATAAGAACATTCCTTTTTTAGGCTGATACCATTCTCTCATCTTCTCCCTCCCTCTTTCTATCCTTCTCTTCCTCTCCTCGCATCCTTTTTCCTTCCTCCCTTTTTTCTCTCTCACCCCCTGGCCCTTTTTTCTCTTTGCTTGCCAGTTCAGGCATTCTCACATACATTACCCCTTCCTTTCATCTCCAGAATGACCTGAAATGACCTTTTGCCTGGCACTAGACGTGACTTAACTGATAATAGCAGATACTTGGGGGCCTCAAGCGGTGGCTTGTCTCAGCACGTAGAGGGAGGGGGAAAAAAATCCCCCTTTTTCTTTTCCCCTCCATACGGAAAGCACGGGTTTCTCTTTGTAGCAGCATTTCCTGCAAGGTAGCAATTAACGACACTTTGTGCTCTCGAAAAGCTCTCCTTCCAGTGTCTATCCCAAAGCTGTTATAGGAGGGAGGGGAAGGGAAAACTGTCTGCAAGTGGTTAAAAACTCCACACCATAATTTTAATGCCACTGGCTACTAGTGCTCTGCATTGCGTCTTCTCTGTCTTTGTGCTCCCGTCTCAGTCAAAGACTTGTTGGAACAGCACAAATGTCCTTCTGTCTTCAATAATCGTCACTTTTAGGTGACTGAGCTGGGCAGAAGGTTATTATTTTGCTTCTTAATGTCCCTCGAAGCCATCACGGTAAAGATTGCAGCCAGAGCCGCTGGGTTTCTGCTTTGAGTTTTAAATGTTAACTATTTATTTGGATCCTCGCTGAGGCTGGGTGAGTTACCACAGCAACGACTCTGAGTCTTGAACATGAAAGGGCTCTTATTGTGCCATGTGGTGCCTCAGAGATACAGAGAAAGAAGGAGGCGGGGAGGAGAATTCCTCTTTAGAGAAACAATAGCGAGACATTATGTGAACTTTTGGGGCTTTATTATAAAGTTGGAGGGGGGGGGAAGGGGCTACAAGAGTCTGCGGTGAAAAAATGTGCTGACTTACAGAACTTTGCAAAGAGAGGTGTATATGTTTATAGAAGTATCAATTAATTAACTGTTAAATAAAAGCTTAACATATATACATGTATTTAGTTCTTTGGCAGGTCATTTAGCTAGTCTGGCTGGTGGACTGCCCAAGCAGATCAGAGCTCAGGGTCAGAACCCAAGATATGGGTTTTATTTCATTTTATTTCTTGAACTCTGTTCTGCCCTTTCTTTCAAGAGAAAGGCAAAGGGGTGGGTGTTAAAATGGCAAGAAAAGGTACCATAGTGAAGGCTGGTTTCCATTGTCCAAAATAATGGGGTGACTGAAACTCCAGACAATGGGAAAACGCAGATAATAGGGTTACTAAAGGATGCAGAGCAGAAATACGTGAACGGCTGCATGCAGATGCAAGTTAGGTGCAGGGGAGCTCATTAGTTCAGATTTTCCACTCCTTGACCAGATCCAGTCTGGGACTGAACATGGTGCCACTCACATGTCCCTGTGTTGGGCTCCCTGTGTTCCAAGTGGGTTTATTTGCTTCAGATGGGAGCTGGCTCCATATCTGTGTTGAGCCCTGTGTTTGGCTTTACCCTACCAGACCTGTGCTGGTGTGGGGCCAGCTCAGGGTGTCTCTGTTCCATGATGCACTCGAATGACCACCCTGTGTAATACTGGGAGTGACTGTGTGCGAATGTATTCCTAAATATTCAGGTATTACGTTCTTGGGCCAAGGAGTTTCAAAAAGCTGCTGTTCTGTTGTGTACAGCTGTACCTAGATATAGATACTGATCTGAGGAACTTGCCATCACAACACCTCTTGACATTAACCCTTCTCAGGTATGCTGCATAAGGAGTCATCTAATGATCTGTAGTCTTCCACTGAAGGGTCCTTGTAGCTGTAGCCCCAGTAAGGAGGGTGGCAGCACTTTGCTTGGGTTAATATACTCTGTTTTTTCTTCCCCGATGGTTTGAATATGTATTGCAGATCTCGTAAGCACTGGCACCTTGTCACCTACTGTAACTGAGAGATAATGCATTTCCTTTTCAAAGAGCCATTTGCAAGTCAATTCAGATTTTTCTCCCAAGTATTCACTTCAGACCCAGGCTGAGGTTGCCAGTATTTGGGGTGATGGCAGAGTGGTGGGAAGCTGCAATGGAGGAGGAGGAATGGACCTGCTCAAGATGTCATCTCAGCAGCTTCCTCCGCTGTTCCATCTTACCAGGCTTGTTTTGTTTATCATGAGTTAGCAGTGAAATGTTAACCATTGGTACTGGACAAACCTCAAAACTCCATCTGAAACTCATCCATATCTCCTAACACTTTGATATAATATATCTGGAGTGATCATGTAGCTTGCCCCGAAATTCATGTGTTTTCCATGCTTCAATCATTACAAATGAACAAGGTTCTTCGAGTTCCCCTGAAATTTCAGAGCAATATCACCCTTTGACAAGGGAAAAAAGGGAGTCAGGGACTTCACTGAAAGTTAGCATTACCTTAGCAATTTTAAATCAACCGTGTGTCATTTGTACAATGCTTCCCATTCCTCTCTGCCTTGTGATATGCAAATCTCAGTGTACTAATTGTCAGTAACATTAACATCAGACATCAGAGGTATAAAAATATGGCTGAATTATTATTGTGGGAGTAACCATTCCTTTGTGAAGTCTTTGACTCTGGAGTGCTTAATCTCATAATCTTGTTACACATTTGTATGTCTATTGTGTATACATACAATGTTTGCTGTCCTGGAACATTTTTCTACCAAGATTGCTTTTCCCCCACCATTATACTGCATGTAGTTTAGAATCTTTAAATTTTGGATAATGTTGGATAACTACTTAGGATTACTTTCCCTCTCCAGTACAAGTTCAAACTCTATTCTTAATGAATTACTGGGTTTCCACCTCTTCTTTGTACAGGACCATCACTAAATGGAGTGAAGTGGATTAAATTACTGTTGCAGGTGAAGGACAAGGCAAATCATGGTTTATTGCTTGAAAAGCATGACTGCCTGAAGTGATGATGATTGTATATGCTTAAGGATGTGAAAGTGTCAGCTGTCTAAATGTCTCCAGTGGTGGTATCATGAAAGATTTCTGGTTTTTTTTTTCATATATAGGATGCCTGGAATTTAGGCTGAGATCTGTCAGGATAATATTGGCACTAAACCTTCCTGTAATTCTCAAAATACATGCGAGTGTGAGATTAAGAAAAAAAGTTGGGTTAACTCTCTAGTCTCTTTATCAATAAGGAAAAAAATGCAGTGAAAATGTGAAGTGTATTTGCCTTTGATGGCTGGTCAGGTTAAGGAATAATGGCATATTATGTGTTAGCAGCCAATGGAGTTATGCCTGTAACTCAAGAGGCAGTGGCCTTTGCTGAGTGTTTCAGGTTCAAAGGCTTTTAATGGTGCAAAAAGGAGCCACAACACATGAACACCTGTGCTTGCAGTCTGTGGCAATGGCCCTGCACCGGAAAGGTCAGAGCCTGTGTTTCCCTACTGCCCACTACAAAGATACGGTCCAGGCTCAGAAGCAGTCCCTACACTAGTTACACTTTCAGTATGTTATCATCATCATCTTTGTCTTCCCTGCTCTTCTTGTGGCTAGCCTGAAGGCCACATCTAGTCACCAAAGTCTCTTCTGCCAGCTCAGGTTCCTCTGAACACCTGAAGCCAGCCAGTAGGTAACCTTAAACGGAAAGGGGATATAAGGCCATGCGAATATGACTGGTAGTCGTTGCTCCAAAAATTTCCAGTCTGGTTTTGATTCTGTATTTGCGGAGCATCTCTCACTGTAGGGTAACAGGTGCTCTGCATTAGGAATAGTAGCAGCATACAGTATATGTCAGAAATGGTTATAAGCAGCAAAATGACCTGCTAAACTCTTTACTACTTAGTACCAAAATGCTTATGTGTTTAAGGACATACCGATCACGTATTAGCTCCTCATACATGGAGCTTTGTAAATAGAGCTGTTCTCTAGCTGTAGAACATAAAGGGAAAGGAGCACGGTGTCCCAGCAAACTGACAGGAGCCCAATGCTTAGAAACTATCCTCCCTGTCTACCCAAGCCATGGCCTCTTGGTGGAGACCACAAAAACCTGCTGCTCACTTCTTTTCTGATACAGACAGGAACTCACTCAATACTTTGAGACTTGGAAGCTCGTTTCGTATCAGACACCAAACAGTTGTTTCCTCTTTAATCAATTGCTTAACTTCTGCAAGTTAACACCACCAGTAAGTGATTCAGATAAGCTTGGGTTAGTAGGAAATCTTTTCAGAAACTGGATTACATCAAGCATGTGGAAATGGCTGTTAAAAGCATTTATATTACTTAGTAATTTGAAAACAGAGAAACATAAAAAGGAAATGATGTCCACAGTGAGTTGGATGGTATTTGCACATCTCAGGAGACACGAGCTGGAAACTAGAGCGTTACTTAAGAGTTTTGACCCCTGAAACTTGTGTCTCCTTCCAGCTGGCAAGTGAACAGTGCTAGCCATATAACAGTGTGGGTCTGCCGTGCAGAGTTTTCCAGCAGTACTCTACTTCCTATACAGAAAGGAGAGAGGAATCTTCAGGCTCCTCTGCCTCTTCTCTTCCCATGTGTCCTACCTTGACTGTGCATGCTGCGGGCCTGACTGCTGTTGGAAGTTACGACTCTTGATTTATGGTCTCATGTCTTCCATTGATTTCAACGCATAACCTTGGGCACATCACTGCAAACTCTCATTTGTGAGTGGGAGCGAAAGTATTTGGGATGTCTTGAAGTGAGAGCTCCCAGCTGTCCATGTATTCCTCTACCCCAGCCCTCTGGTTTGCATGAGCTCCCTGCTGAACTCCTTCAGTTTACAGCAAAAGGTGCTGGTGGTTGATTTAGGCCATGCTGCAAGCAGTGACATTTCAACACCTGATGCTCCACCAGCTCAGGTAGACAGTCTGAGTATCCCAAGGGATTGGAGCATTCAGTCTACATATGGTTTAATGAACCAACTGGAGATGGCAAGCATTTAGGGGAACACTTTCTCAACTGAGGCTTATGGAACAGGCTGAGACCTGCAAACTGCAGGTACAACTTGTGTTGTACCTGAGAGGTCTGCATCACTGTGCTGGTTTAATTATGTGGGTACTGATTTTGTGAAACAGATTCAGGTTGAAGGAGGCTCATTCAGGAGACAGTTTTTTTCCCCTGGAAGCTTCAAACAGAAAGAAGATAAGCTGCTTATAAAGAAGGAAGGCAGAAATGTTTTTTTCCCTCTGAAATTATTTGCTTCTTTAAGAAGTTACTTGCAATGAGAACTTTGGGTTTAAGCTGACTCTGTGCTCTGCCTGCCTGTGGAAAGTGGTGTACTCTACAGAAGAGATTTTAAAGGTCACTAATCCAGAGAGGGGAAATGTGACTCTTGAGCCAAGTGCTGTGACACTCCCCTGATGAGGGGGAATGCAGGTGCCAGTCCTTATTCGAAGCACTTGTTTTGGTGTTGTCCCATGGCTGCTTAATGCAAAGTAAAAGGTATTGTCAAATTAAGCCTACTGCATTTTCAAATGCATATACATAGTAAATATCTGCATTTCAAATGTGCATTCACTCTTTATTGACAGTTGTGCACTTCTGCTGATGTCCATGATAGAAATCTGCATTAAACCGCACCGGTGTGTAATACTGTGTACTTTGTAATTTGTTGTTTGTTTCACATGGTTACTATATCTGAGGTACCAGGCAGGTAAACAAGAAAGTATTCTATAGCAGCTCCTTGTACCATGGAATTGAATAGCAGAGCACCATCTATTGCTCTTGCTTTGTTATACTAAAATTGCATCTTGAGAAGCTGGGCTTTTTTATTCCGATGTATGGCTTACATTCTTAGGCAACTTTCATTAATGATTATAATTTAATTGCATAAATCTCTTGCATGCTGATAGAAGAATAGGCCCCCTGTGTAAGTATCGAAAGCATTCTGGAATGTTTTTTCCTCTCCTGCCCCGAATATTATGACTTGTTTCTCCTAACGATGTTTTTATATTATTGTTTAAGTGTCAAAAAGCTACAAATCCTGCAAACATTTACCACTAGGTGTAGCACTCAATACCAGCACTTTTAGTCCTGCTGACTCTTTTACAATCATGTATTTATGGCAGAAGTACATTTCAAAGTGGTTTCCAAGTAAACACAAGACAAAATTCTCCTTGCATGAAAGCTTTACAGACGTGTGTGTATTTATTGCATTTACCTGTGTAATAAATGAAAGGCTTTCACTGCCCTAACAGGTACTGAGGTAGTTACTTCAAGGTCTGCAGTGATGTGGAGATATGTGAATTCATCCAGAAACGTTAAAAACTACTAAATCACTAAAGGGGCTGATCAGAAGAAAAAGTATGATGTGCAGTGGTGTAGTGCGTGGTTAAAGCAGTGATGATAGCCACATAAATAGACAACAGCATTTGCAGGACAGGGTACTTTGAAATTCATGGGACATAAGACAAACATACCATGACACTCACTTTGACCCTGCAAACTACTTAAACAGGATAAGCCAAGACAAGTTACCAACAGCCAAAGAAAGGATAAGGGAGATATTAAGAAGAAAGGAGAGTTCTTGGAATAAATCAGCTCTCAGGCAGTGGCTGAAAAGGGAGGGAATGTGCATTTGATGGAAAGAAAATCCCAACAAAATAGCAGATGTCTTCAGGTGAAAGATAAAAATCAATTGGTGCAAGCTAAAGCTGTTTGGGAATTTCTGGCTAAAGAAATTTGGATAGTAAAGTGTTAATACATCCAAAATTGAAGTTAGTTTTAATGACATTTTCCATGAGCTCTTTCAGGTGTAATGTGCTCCTGTAGAGCTGCAAGGCTTAGGGACCCCCTAAATCACAGATGCTTCTTGGGGAAGTCTGCTGACTTTCACATTGCTTTTGCAAAGTGCTTGGGGAACCCTTAGCAAAGCAGTGACATCCCCAGAGGCAAGCTGTTACAACCCTAGATATGGGGAAAACTCCAGCAAAATCTCATTAAAAAAAGAAAAATCAAACATTGGTATGGTTCTGTTATTGTAAATCTCAAAAATGAAGTGAGAAAATTAAACTGTCACCTTCCCCCCCCCCCCCCCGCCACTGACTGTTCTGAGTTAAACACAATGTTACATCAAGAAATGCAATATAAAATCCAGAGGTAAAGCTCAGCAATTCTCTCAGTGCTGCAAAATTTGTTTGATAAATGACTTTCCACTCCTCTCACCCCACTCGGATTCCAGAGCACTGTGCATGCTGGCAGGGAAGACGACTTCTGCTGGAGTGCCAAAGTTGAACTCACCAGCAACTTTGAAGTGGAAAAATTGAAATGGATCCGTTTGATTCATGGGGATGATGCGTATCCTGTGAAAAGCACTTGGAGCTGAAATTTAAGGCAGACTGTATAGGCTTTTAGCTGAGGGAGATGATTAAGGAGATGGATATTATTGCCTTGTTTTTTAATGTCTTGGCTCTGTTGATGTGCATATAGACAGCTGTCACTTTCCTCTGAGATGTTTATGGACTCGCTTTTGCTGCTAGCTCCTGGAAAGTGCCTGGGAAGTGCTAAGTCTGGAGGTTTGCATGTGGGAACTGGTAGACTGAGGTTCTAATTCTGGCTAGCCGCACGTGTTTAATTTATGTTGGAAGAGCCCATCAGAGGAACGGAGCAGTTGCCTTTCAAAGAAACCTTCCATCTTTGCTCAGGTTGTATGACCAAGGAGACCAGAAAAGCAAACACCTGACCTTGTCTAGGATTTGACAGTTAGATTTAGCATCCAGCCTCATTCCTATGCCACCACAATGTCTGAAAAGTCCTGTCCCTTGCAGTGCTTCTGGTGGTTATCATCTGCTATTAACTTTCTCAGGTTTCGATGCTGATACACACTGCACTATGTTCTGCTCAAGTGAGGCATCTTACCGGACCAATGGCTTTGCTGGGATTAGGTACCAGCAAACTCATTAATCCTGTAGGGATTGATAGATGGTGAGTCCTTTTATGCTGGCAAAAACACGTCCAACCCTTTCGGTAAGATGTAATGGCTTTTAGTTATACTTGATCAGAAGTAAAACCTTTTTGCTTTATATCAGAAACCACTAACAAATCTTCATTTTTTCCTTTTTTCCTCTCTTTTTAAGCATCATGTCTTATTGAAGTTTAGCTGTTTGGAGGAGTAGCACAAATAATGTAGCTCAACTCCTTCAGATGAATTGTACTTCACCAGCATCTCTGTACAAGTATTTATCATATGTACCTATGCACACAAAACATTTAGCCTTGAGACAGCTCTTTCCTGTGAGAGGGGAAAAATTCAATTCCCTGCGCTCAACGCTGTTGCTCGTGTAGTTTGTCTTTTCTCCTCCCTCAATCAACTTTATTTTGCCTGCAATATAAAACCATAGGTTGTCATAGGAAATGCTTGCTGTCATTTTTTATCTTACAATAAGACTCTGGAAAATCATCGTTAATCTAATTCATGGAATTGAAAAGTATTATAGGTCAGCGGGACACAATCAGTCTGGACTTTTGAGAAATGCAAAGGAAAAGTCAGGAAGGGAATGTGAACCACAGCTCCTGATTGCTGTGAAATACAAGATGATGGACCAAGGCTGGCTCAGCTAGTGCAGCTACAGCCACTCACATTAACCCTGGCAGAACTACACCCCCTTGTTGCAGGCGGAGACACATGTGTGGTGGGGTTATTTCTGCTCTGTTTGGAGACAATTCACTGAGCTTGTCACTATCTTTGCCCTTAGCTTGAATCACTTGCTTGAGAATGTTTCTGCTGCAAAAAGGCCTGCAGTCAGTTCATTTGGAGCTTCAAAAGCAATGGCTGAGTGGTAGGAGAGCACACAACTCAGATTTAGTATTTTGTTGAAAAATTAATGCAAGAACTCCTCTCTTTTAGGACATTCTGAAGTTGGATGGGATATTTAAGCAGTTTGGACAATCTTTCTATACAGTCATACAGTTTCACTCAGTTTGATCCCTCTGAGTCCAGTCTCCTGATAGGAAGCATGTACTGGAGCAGGTTTATCCTGAAGGATCGCAGCCTCTGGGAACCCATGAGCTTTTTCATCTGAGTTTTCTCCCTTTGTCCGTCTAAGAAGAAGGAGTGAGAGGAGCAGCTGAGTGGGTGTCTGGAGGTTGGCCAAGGTCCACCCTCTCTGACAGGCTCTAAAAGTCACCCCTGAGTTATTCCCCATCTGCCAGACCTCCCCTGGATGCCCATAGCATCTCTTGGGGCTGTTAAATGGGGAGCGGAAAGGACTGGGTGTTTTTCCAGACACTCACAGGCAGAATATGCTTTTCTGCAGTTCCAGCAGGAACCTGGGAGCCCAGCTCCCACTGAAAACCAATAGATTTGAGGCCTTTGAGTCACTTAAATCCTTTTGAAAAGCTTCTCTATAGCCAAAAGCTAGTATTACAGTTTAAGAGGACCAGAAACGGAGCCCCACCCTTTACAGCCTTTCTTTAATTCGTCCTTTCCCACTAAGAATTGAAGAATGGGTGCATCTGAACACCAAGAACAATGAGGATCAGAGCCAGCAGACAGCATCCCTTGGGAAATCCGGTTCTTTCTCACTGCAGTGCTTCAAGCGGCCACGAGGAAGCATCGACAGGTAGGGCGGAATTTGCCATATAGTAGTGCTGGCACATGCAGCAGCGCCTGCTGCTTGCATATGGTGGAAAAATCATGATGCGTCTCCAATTCCTCCGGGCAAAGAAGATGCTGTAAATAGCATGGCCAAGTTTCAAGCTCTCACAGTACAGTGGGAAGCAATCCAGCCTTTTCTGGTGTCAGGAAAGAGAGCAAAAACGCATTTTATGCATCCTAGGGGATAAGAGAAGCAAAGCTGTCCCAGCTGGAGTTGTTAGCTCTGGGAGGGGCAGCCATTTGGCTCTCATTAAAAGTGGCAACATCTGAAGTACAATAGTTCCCTCTTGGATCTTGGTGAACGTGCATCGGTGGGCTCTACCCTTCACCCTGGGAAGGACTGAGGCCGTGCCAAAGTCTGTTTCAGGTCTGTGCCTTAGGGCACGGTTTACTGATTAAACAGAATATGCGGGCAGCATCCCAAACCTCAAGTAGTTTCTCTGTCCAAAGCTTGTACCATTCCCTACAGGCTTTTCACTTATCCAGGCTTCCCTCAGTCCTTGTCCTGACTCACGGGCTGTGTTCTCCTCTCCCTGTTGCTGACAGTCCATCTGGGAGTCACTTAATAGCTTCTAGGCATAGGACATCTCTTTTTTTGTGCTCTTTGCAATCCTGCCCAACTCTTTGCTCTTTAAAGGCCCTAACTGCAGAGCCTAAAGGGTGTTTAAGTGCCTCATTCCCACTTAAATTCAATTTGGACTGTTACCTGGTATGTCATCCTGCAGCTAAGGAGCAGGTAGGACTGATCCCAGTTTCCCTCAACGAAACCAGTAATCCTGTGTCAGGACTCAGGATATGTAAATAGCTGTACCTGGAGGTGCAGGCATTGAAGCTTTGGCATACACTGGTCCATACAGTTTTCCCTCACAGGAGGGAATAGTTCTGTGGACTTGAATGCCCTGCATGGTTTTTCTTTCAAGAAAACTGGAGGTAGAGTGTTTTCCATTTGGACACAGGACTTGTCTGAAAGCTAGGCCAACGCTGTGCTAAATAAATCATCGCGCCAACCGCTTATGGGTAATTAGGCATGAAGGGAATCAGCAGTCTGCTCCCTCCGGTGTGACTCACAGACGGCGTATTTGCAATGTGCCTTTAGCTTCCAGGGCTTCAGCACTGTGGTACTCGCGAGGAAAATGGATCCTTGGCTTACAGCAGGCTTGAGGTGCTCAGTAGCTCTATCACTAGGGTTATGGGGAGGAGATCTGTGGTGACAGTGTGTGGTTACAGCTTCAGTATCTGTTTATACGGCAGTTTTCTTGTAAGCGCCAGGGAGGCTGAAACACTTGTTCATTTTGAGGGTAGCTGTGGTGTTTATGTCTTACTATCTCCCTAGCAAGTTACAATCCCAGAACCATGCCATGATGATGAAGCACACACACATGCTTCTGAGGTGTTTCAGTGCTGTGTCCTTTGGTTTGGCTCCTACTTGTGGTGGCAGTTCAAGCTCCTCCATGCCACATCATCCAGCTGTGCTGCAGAAATGGTAATGAACAACTGAGGAAGACAAGGGTGTCTAAAATCACCACAACTGTTTGCTAAGGGAATGTATGTTTAAGACTTGGCTTCATCAGTTCAGAGCTTTAAGGTAATTCCTTTTTGTCATGAATAAGATGTACCGTCCACTCGCTTTCAAAGTCTTAGGCTCAGTGAACACCTAATAGGTTTAGTTCTTGGCACAGCCAACAAAAGTGTCTGAAAGATGGTGCAGAAAGATGGCCCAGAGATAAAGTTCTGATTTATCTGCCTGTTATCTTTCCTGACAAAAAAACCCCAACAAACTTAGGGATATGAAGTGAAAATGTACCGAAGTATTTTGGTTAGTGCATTTGGGTTTCATTAGCCTAACATGGCTGCTTCTCCAAACTGCAGGAAACTTTGTCTGGAGATTTCCAAAACCTCTTCAAGTTCAGGATGCTGGAAATAGAGCACGGCTTGTTTTTGTCATGCACTTGTGAGACTTTTCCTTTTATGATCTTGAATGAAACCAGGAAGAGCAGGGACATGTGGGCAGTAAACTATTGAAAAAACCCCAAACCAAAAACACACCAAAAACCCAAAACCACTTGGTTGCTCTTAGGAGCAAAGGACCCACAGTGCTTCTGAAACTTATCCGTATGAATACAGTCCCAATGTGCACTATTAACATTTGCAATCTAAAGTGGGTATATATATTCTGAAGGTCTGGGTCATTTGGAATCCAGAGATTTAATCTCTGTCATGGTCTGTCCTGTTCAAATCAGGACTTGCAGCCTTGTGAAGTCTGGAGTTACTCAGACACAGAGGTCACGATCGAGTTGTAACCTATTTTACAATGCAGAGCAATATTCATTATCTTAGAGGCCTTAGAGTGATAATGGTCCATTCAGTTGTAATTCTGATTAGTGCTCCTTACTCTGACAACGTTATGGCTTTTGTTATTTCATTATAATTCTTACACCACTTGGTGTTTTTATGAAGGCGGTGACATGGCAGCCAGGGCCAGCACAGACTTCGTTACAAAAAGGATAAATTTCTAAGTCCTATTGTGGAGGAGAATTGAGATGTGAGAGCTAAGTGTAACCTCAAGGAAAAACTGGAAAGTGACTGAAAAGCTTGAAATATAATGAAAAGCTTTAAAAATAACACATGCAATTTTGTAGAATTGCTTTTCTTCAGCAACTCCTGTGAATTCAGTAAGGAGGGGGATTGCTGCTGCACAGTGTTGGAGCACTCAGACACAGCAATATAGTAAATTGCAAATTGAAGTGCCAAAACCAGTCTGTCCTGTACAGGTCACTGAAGTAGGCACAGCTCTTGCCTGAAAGCATTTGTAATCTAAAACCCCAGCACTATTCCCATTGAAGGTAATGACAAAACTCTCTGTGATTGCAAACGGAACAGGATTAGGCCCTAAGTAAATAACAGGCACTTTTTTTTTTGTCACCAGATACTCCTTACCTATGACAAATTCAAATAACTTTTGTTCAGGAATCTAATGACCTAATTTTGTCTGAAAAACTTCTTTATGCAGCATTCTTTCCTCACTTTAGAGCAGGTTTGGAAAGACAAGATTTGAAAGAGAATTCCCATCTGTTATTGAAGCATTTAATCATTCTTTAAAAGCCAGTGCAGTTTTATTTTCTCTGGGGAGTGAGTAGCATTAGCTGAAGCATAAAGCAAACTACACCAAGTGTAGAAAAAACTCACCCTGATGTCCTGTTTGACAAACTGACCTGCAGGTCACAACCTGAGTTTATTGATCTGTGGGGCCTTGTCTGGGTGTCGGGCATGTTTTCTGGACTTTGGTTACAGCCGCATTCCTGACTTCTGAAGAGTAGGGGGTGTGGATTTCTACTAGGAGTAACCACTGGGAAGGAAGTAATGTTCATTAAGTGTGCAGGCAGTGCAGGACTAAGCATGCTCAGTGAAAAAGCTTTTCTCCTTTGCCTGTCAAGCCCTGTGTTTGAACTCATTCCAGAATGCCGGATTTACTTTTCACGAAGAAACAGTACCTGGCTGGACTGCATTTTTCTTTCCCTCCTTAGTCACCGGAAGATTGGAAACAATATTCTTTTGATGATCAGTGCACTCTCAGTAATGCAATGTGCCTGCATGCAAGTGTGAATCTTGCAGCGGAGAAGGAAGACAAAGTTTGCTACCTGTGAAATGAAGACTTCTTAGGTCAGTAAAGAAGTGCAGAGAAACTAACTTTGTGAGCAGCTTTTGACTTTGAACTAATGCTTTTGTTTTCTGCTCTCCTGTATCCCCTTCCCATCTTTATCAGCGCTGAACTTTGCCAAAAGTTTAGCAGCTTTGTGATTGTTCAGCCTCTCTGATAAAGGTAAACTTGGTTTAAGTGAAAACGTGACTAGATTTGTGGGGAGCTGAGCTTAGTTTGTGAAAACTTGAGTTGCTGCTTAGCAGAGAGGTTTGTTTTCTTTCCTTGTCCTTTTCTTTCTTCTTTTAGTGGTTCCTATAAATGCAATCCTTTGCTTCCAGTGTGTGTGTGTGTGTTTTAAAAGACTGTTCCCCCTTCTCTCCCCGCCCTCTCCCTTAGAGCTGAAAATGAGACTCATTCTTGAATAATAAACTCTGTATGTTATCAAGCAAATCTTGTGGCTTGTTCATGTGATCATTTCCAGCCTCAGCATAGATGTTTTGCCTTTTAATACATTTGCAGTTCTTTCTGGAGAACGAATTGCAGAACTGTTAGAGGGGTGAGAGAAAGCAATTTTATTTGATAGCAACATGGTTTAATGTAACAGACTATTGCGCTTTTAACTTTTGAAGTGCTCTCTACTTTTTGTGTTTTAAAGGCATATTTAGAACTCCTGCCTCTTGAGGCTTTGAAATATTCCCAACCTTGGAAAGGGGGAGGAGAATAGTTTTTTTATTGAGACTTTGTGCTGCCTAAAGGAGATTTTTCTGAACATAGGCCAAATGGTCAAGAAACAAAGTGACCACTGAATAAGAAGTGAAATGGACTCAAATGATTAGAAACTGTTGGTAGTTAATGATTGTTTGAAGTAGGTCAGCAACATTTGGCAGTTTCTGGTGTTAAATTTTGTTCTCCTGTGTTCTTCAGAATGGTTCTATTGCTTATCAGAAGTTAGCATTTAATTTTGTAAGTGTGAAGACTATATACAGCTTTCAGTATTTGAATTACACGTGTGTTACAAACTGGAGATAACTGAAGATATAACCACAGTGTAAATTTCTTGTGTTTAAAAGCTATACATTTCTTATTTGGTTATTCTAAACTGGAAGTTGGTTTCCCATGCAAAGGAAAAAGGACATCAGGTTAGTTATGATGCATACTCCCAGTTTCAGGATTAGAAGTGCATAATATCTTCTCAAACTACAAAGGGTTCTGCTGCTGCTCACCACTCTCAGCTGAAAACTCTGCACAAGAAACCTCAGCATCTCTTTGCAAAGGGTGAGAATAGAGCAAAAGTAGAAGTGACTGGGTTACACTGGGTCTCTTGTCTGATTCCCACCGGGATTACCTTCCACATGCACATGGAGGGACGTGGAGCAGCTAGGCCAAGCTGAAGGAATCTGCAGATGACCAAAGCTGAAGCTCTCTGATCTTTCCTTATATTTATCCCCTGCGAGGAAGTTTTTGGTGAGAGGAGGCTGGAAAAATTTCTTTGCATTTTTCCTCTTTGATTTAGCAACCTGCGGGGGATTATGGAGGCAGCCAGGGTTGTGCTGCACATAGACAGAGTGTCTCCCCTCTTTGCATGCAGTACCTCCATTTCCTTAGCTGTGAAATGGGAAGGGTGACTGGGAGGGTCTTTTGTAAGGTACTTTGCATATTTATGGCAGGAAAATGCCTTGTGCTTCCAGAGAACTGATGAGCCCAGGCTGCAAAACTGCACATCCTGATTTGGGTTTTGAATGCTAACTTTCAGGTCCACAGATTCAGCTGAGAACCTGTTAGTGTCAGTGGCACAGCAAAATATTGTCCTTATTCAGATGCGAACAACATGACATTCCCCGTGCTATTGTTCATGTTCAGGTATTCAGTCCAGCTGCTTGATACGAATCCACTTCACGTGCAAAATATAATTAGGGACAGGAAATGGTTTTGGATTATTTAGTTTCCCTTCCTAAGGTTGAGATTTTGCAATTTCTATGCTTGCAGAAGTTAAAAGTGAAGAACAACTCTTAGGCCATGGAGCCCAGATCTTAACAACCCTAGGTGGGATGTATAAAAAGCCTATTAAATGAGTATCAGCCAGATTTTGGCCACTAAACTATTTAGCCTCTTCCTGTCTTTGTTTTTATCCTTCACCTTCCCAGGTATTCCAAGGCAAGTCCAGCACTGTTCATTTGTTTCATTTACATCCTTCTTTATTTTTAAAACAAGGGAGGGGAATTCCATAGTTCCTGGAAACGTCCAGGTCTTTCTAAGCTTTTATCTACCTCCAGAATGGAGCAAGCTGTTGCAAATGTGCGTAGCATGGTTTTCTCTTTCACTTGTGTGTTGAATTCTGGCTTCTTGAACAATTTAAATGGGGAAACACTTATGGTGGATCTCTCCTCTGAGTTCTGTGTGTGATCTCGCTCTCTGAAATGGAGGCCTATCTTCTGAAACCAGCAATAATCAATAGGAAGAGGTGAAATCTGAACAGAGAAAGCAGGAGGTGCAAGAACAGGACATATTGTATTGCCTTGAGCACTAGGTTACCTTCGCTGTGAGTTTGTTCCTGTCCAGGCTGTCCAGAGCAGAAACACGATGGTCTTTGTTATCTGGAGTGGTTAATTGTGGCAGCTTCCTTGTTTCAGTGCCTACACAGAGACATCCTATCAAGGCCTCTTTTGAAGATGGTGGTTGGTCAGAGCATTTTGAGTATCAGGATGTCAAGACCCATCTGAAACACTCTGGCTAAACCACTCAGCAGAGCAGGCCAGCTTGTATCCGGCACTGCTATAGAATAACAGACCCCAAATGGATGTGTTTCTGATGGGTCATTCTTGACCTACAGATGCTAAATGTGATCTGTTCAGATAATGTACCCTTGTGATTATTGGAATGTTCTCCAAAACCAGGCAGGACTTTCTGTATCGCTATGTGCAGTGAAGTAGGAAGCAAATAGAGGATGGTTTGTTTTAGAGAAAGCTACTAGATGACATTGCACCTCTTTTGAGGAAGCACAGAGTTTGCACTATGTGTCAGAATGTGCACCTGTATTTTTTCATGTCTAGCATAGAAGTGCAAGGCAAAAGCTGATAATGGTACCTCAGGTAGCATTTTAGAGTATCACAGGCAGTGATAACCTGGATTATCACCCTGTGCTTTTGTGCTTGAGAAGAACCAAGGAACAGCAGGGCAAGTCATTGAAGGCTGTTCTGGCTAATGTTTGTTTTGAGACAGATGATCTTTGGTCATTTTTGTGATCTGCCTTTCCTTCCACACTTTGCCTGACCCCAAGAGTAGCGTGCAAAAGTAGCTGCAGGGAATGAGCCATGCAGGAGCTGGAAGCCTCTGGTCTGGCTAAAAACATCTATACAAATTAATAGTAAAGCTGATTCTTTCATCTATAAGCTCTGGTGGAGGCTGCATGTCTACAAGTAACACCTTTCCACCAGTGGAGTTTTACAACTCCACTGGCTAAGGAACAGACCTCAGCAAGCAGTGTCCAAGGGGACAGGTCCAGATGTGATTCCTCCAGAGTCCACTACTGTCATAGCCACAGCTGGGAACATCAGCACCCAGGATTACTGTAAGGCCAGCTATAGAGCCAAGGGTCTACTCTGAAGAGCTTAAGTAATGCCTCCTCCTTTTGACTGACCAAAGAGAAGCAAGCTCTTTCTTTGCTGTGTGTACTGGTGCGTTCAGGAGAAGATGCAAAGGTCTTCAGAGCAGCAGCAGCAAGACATGGACGATTTCTGAGGAACACTTTTCCTCAAGGTCTTTGTTTTAGTGTAAATTTTCTTAGAAGGCAGAGAGATGCTGCAGGTCCTGCCACATGCAACAATGCTTAAGATAGGGGAAAGGGACTGCAAGCAAAAGACAATCCTTTAGTGCAGCGCTGGTATTAATGGTGAATTCCTCCATTTATTTTTACAGGTAGCAGTGGAAATGAAAGCAATTCTATTTACCATATTGTTCACAGATTCCACAAATGTAAGTACAAACATAGCTGAAAACTGCGCTCTATTTCACCGTAGGTGCAAGAGTGAGTCTAACGATCAAAGAACAATAAACATTCATGTTGCGAGTGGTTTGAAACCAAACAAACAAGGAGCCTAGAGGAAAGTTACATGTTCGTTTGGGCCACAGTTGTCTCTGGAGAAGTCTGAGAGGGACAGAAGAGGAGAAAAGCTTTTAGCTCTGTTTATTGAGAACCCCCCCCCTAGCAATTTCAGAAACTCTGCGGGACTGGGGAGTTTAAGTCCTACTTTCAGAAGTATTGTGGGAGATTGAATCAGGCTTTAAAGCTTTTAGGAACCTGAAAACACAGGTGGGAACTGTGTGGGATCCATGAAGTGCCTGAACAGGTTGTGTGCTTCGCTCTGGGAGTTAATACTTAACTCACCGTAGGGGCATTAACAAAAACCACTGGACTGCTACATGCATCTTCCTGTGTCCCATATCTGTGTAAATCTGGTATCACCTCATTTCAGAGGAACTGTGATTCGTAAATGTTGAAGCCTGAGTTTAAGGTTCTCAGTGTGTGTAAGTGATTTTGAATATATTATCTACTGCTTTAAAATCACAAGTGAAAAGAGTGAATGCAACGTATAGTACTAGTGCCTGTTGGTACCTCTTGGACTCAGATATTTCTGTGTTCACCAAACTTCAATGGGTTCTTTGAGGCTTCAGTTTCAGCCACTTAAGAGGTTGGAAAGTGCTGCAGACCTTAAGCTGAAGTTCAGTGCAGATTCTGGTCTCTGTAAAAGTTGGTGGGAGTTGCAACCTGGGCCAGAATTCAGCATTTGGATCTCCTTCCTTCCCAGGCAGAGATGCAAAGAAATAGAGTTTTCTGCATCACTATGCAAATTCCCCAAATAAATGGGTGCCTTTCTGAATTGCCTCTGTGTTGCTGTTGGGGTTCAGGTGGTTGAAGAAATGAGCTTTGTGTTCACAAGGCAGCAGGGACTAGGGTTTCTCCAAAGTGCCTTTGTTTGGGTATATGTAAAGCTATCAATGCGTCATTCTTTCTGCTTCAGCTGTTAGAGACTCCCATCTTCTCTATTGATTTTACCCAGAATGCTTACTGCCCTTGAAGGTGTGACCTGTACCTCAGGCTAATTTATTTCTGTCATGGCTGCAGCATATTTTAGAGGGCAGCAGGGGTAAGAGAGAGAACAACGAATTCAACATGGAATATAAATCCCAAGCCTGTAGCCTTCAGACATTCCACTGCATCCCCTGCTTCGTACTCCCATTTGGCATTCTGCACGGTCTTGGATTAAAAGGGGAAAAAAAAGGGGGGAAAAAAAGGCATTTGTATAACTAATCAGGTGAGCCATTCTGGGTAATCCCTTTGGTCACACATACTGGCATGTGTATTACAATTTTGCTAGGCTTCTAAAGCATTTACAATGACGTCCTAGTTTATGAGCCTGAAGGAAAAGTCTCACCTTGACGGCCTAGAAGTGGTCTGGATCTGAGTGCTGTTGCTTTAATCTATTGAAATTTGTGTAGTGGAATGTGGATAGAGAAAGACTTAAGTTTTGTGCTGAAAACTCATTTTGGACCATAGTGGTGGCGGGGCTGATGGATTTCTTTTTCTAGTGTATTTTACTTTTCATTGTATTGCATTTTCTTTCCTCTTCAGTTTTTATAGACAATAATGTGAAGATAAAATGATGTGTAAGCACAGAAGTTTAAACTCTTCAAATAAGTTTAAGCACTGGGCCCCTTTCATTATTCTATTGAAATAAGTGGGGTACACTCTCGTGACCTGCCTGTGCAGCTGAAGTCTTGCCCTCCTGCCCCATGCAGCTCATCAGTAACAGAGGATTTTTTTAGGGCAAACATGTTGCTTCCAGTTTGCCCCACAGAGAGGCTGAGCACTGTGTACTCAGTGGGTTGTGGAGAAATGTGTTGGAAGACTTTGGACTAGTACCATGTCCTCAGGATGCATGCAAGCACTGGGATAGACACTGCGGTGATTTACAGACCCACGTCCTCCCACCTTGCTTGGATTTGTGATCAATAGCCAGTGATAGCCAATAGCCAAAGAGTCCTCTGATATTGGAAGCACCAAGGAGTGAACTCTGGCTCTCCAATATTGAATGATTTCATGGACTGACTGCAATTCAGTCATGGACTGTTCAATTCAGACCAAAGTTTGGTGTTCAGGTTTGAGTTTGTTTTGTTCTCCCATTGAAGAGAGGCAGCTTTAAGGAGCTATTTCAGAACACGAGCTTCACATAAAGCAGAATTACTGCCTTCCTTGGAAATTTAGGGCTCATACTTCAGAACAGTTGACGCAGGAGTACCTGGCCCAGGGTTACTGCTGTGGGTCAAGGCAGTGAGGCCAGCTGGGTAGGTCAAGCTTCAGAGGAATGCAGAGTGCTCTGGAGTTGAAGTGTGTGAGATTTCCAGGTGATTTGCTGGGAGCTGCTGCCACAGAAAGCACTAAATTAGCCTGGGATGGCTGAAAGTAGTGAAACTTGCACCAGTCTGGCCTGAATTCAAAGCTTATAGTTAAATCTTGTTACTTGCCATGTGATTTGGGTTCTAAGTGGGTCCGTGTCACACAGCCATAAATGTTTGTTTTTCTTTCCCCAAACGTTTTCTGCACTGATTCACTCAGAAGCATTTCTGCAGCACCTACTACTGTAGAGAGAAGAAGTGGAACAGGAGGTATCAATTCAGAGGAGAACTGTGAATATAAAGAAGGTTTACGATCTGTGCAAGGGGCAACGGGATGCTGTGCCATAGGAAATGAAATGGTCCTTTGGCATAAAGTGTATCTTTTCACACCTCCGCTTTCTGCATCATGGCAAACATATATATATGACCTCCTCCAACATGCTGGTTATTACTCATGGAACAAAGCAGCCAGGGCTGGGCATTCAAGCATGTGGTCTCCTTGTATCTTGGCATCTTTGTGTTTATAGGTCTCACTCTTTTTACTTTGCCCCTAATAGCAATAAAATAAAACAAGATCCGGTCTTCTCACGGCATCACTACTCTCCTAAAACAGAGGAAGGGAGGAAAAGAAAGGCAGTTCCAGCACAGAAAAGACCCTGTGCTCCTGTAAATTATTTCTTGAGCCTCCAAGATAAAGCTGAAGGAGAGAAGGAAAAATACAAGTGCTTAACTGCAATATGGTAGCAGCTACCCTGTGATTTAGCACAATACTGTGGGGTCTGATTTCTTAATTGCCCAGGGTGTCTGATCCATACTGATTTGTTGCCAGTGGAATAAGGAAAGGAAAATCAGATCCTGGGTGGGAAGATGACTGTGGTTTTTGGTTCACTATGAGCCTGTGATGGGCTGCCATCATTTTGGAGTCTGTCACCAGGCAGTGTTGCAGCTCTGCTTGCTGTCTTCTCTGAGCCACTAGTGTTGGTGGTGCCTTCCTGAGGAGCTGCTTTGCAGTAAGAATTCTCCTCCTGTGGTTCTAGAAGCCCCTCAGAGCCATCAGCACTGAAACCATGGTTGAATCTGGTTCGTTTGCTTCATGTCTGCTTGCTGTTCTAGAAGTCTTGTGATTTTTCACCCTTTAATCTCTGTCCTAGAAGGGTATTTGTGTGCCTGGTTTAAACCCAGACACTAGCATATCAAAGAAAGACTGCAGATAAGATGCATAAGGTGTAGTGGGAGATTTTAGGAGTGAAAAGCATTCCAGAAATTCAACTTGGTGGTTATTATTTAATATCTTATAAACCAAAAACATCAGTCAAATTTTCCAGCGTGCAAATGAAGGAAAAATACCTAAAGCAGGGTCAGCGAGAGATGGTTTGCAACATAATTTTATACATGAGAAGGCCTCTCATATGCTTCCCAGATGTACAATCCCATATGTCTGCTCTGTTAGGCTGATTATGGAATACATGCATTTATAGCTGAGAGCAAAGGGAGAATTGATTTCTTTCTAGCATGGTGTGGATATCACTGTGTTCAAGATAATTAAACATTAGGACCGCAGTACTCACGCATGGGTCCACCCTGTGTTTTGGTGTGAGAGATCATGGATGGAACTATTGGAGTAATTGTGCATAAGTGAGAATGTGTTGCTTGTGATGCTAGGCAGCTTAAGGTTTTCATTTGTCATTATCTGTGCTGCAGGCATGTGTGCGAGTAACTTGACTCACAAGAGTAGTCCAAAGAGGATACTTGCTGCTTACGTGAGGGAGCTGTATGGATCTGAATCCCAAGAGATCCTGGCCTAAGTGTAGTATGACTTGTATGTTTAGTATAATTGCTCCAGAGAGCTCACTGTTCAAACTGACAAGACAAAGGGAGTATTATTACACATTTAGATGTAAGGAGCTGTGGGCTTGTCTACACTGGAACAGTCAGAAGTTAATTCGTATTAAACTAATGATGCATACATAAAATGCATTAGTTAAACTGCACTGAACCCCTTTGTGGTCACTCTTGTTCATGGTGAAAATGTTTTCCTTTCATTTAAACTTGATTCGCTTCCAAAATAAGTTTAGTGAAACCTCATTAAAGTCACTTTGGTTGTGAAGAAAAAAGTCTATACAGGGATTTAAATGGTGTTCAAGTAACTTACCTCAGAAATTAATATGGTTTCATTTTTTTTTGAGTGCTCTGGTATATGTTATATGCTTTGTCCAAATTCCACTTTTGATACAATCATTCACTTCTAGTAGTAGTTGGATTTTTTACCTTTAAGACTGAGCTCCAAGATAAGGTGCTAATTTCAGCTTTCATAAAATAAAGGCATGATTTGCTGCAGAGAAGATCTTTGAGAATATTAACCCCAAGGGTGTCGGTATCTGAATTCAAGTAATTTGAAACTAATTTTAAGAGTGTACTTGCTTTTGGAAGTTCAGGTTTGTAAATACGGAAGATGATTCAGTATCCCAGAGGGAGTGATGGATATTGGATTTTAGTCAGTGTCATAACTGGAAATCTAATCTCTGTAAAATCGAGCTCATGGTTTAGCACTGAATTATTCCACACGTAGAGGAGAAACAGCTTGGCTGAATGATATCTGTGCTTGTGATGAAATTCACGTAGGCGTGGGTTTGAACCCGGCCAAGTCCAGCTGAACCTCCCAAACATGAGCACACGAACAGAACCAAGTCCAGAACATCGGGAAGCTTGGCCTAAAAGTGGAAAAACTGGAGCACATGCCATGGCTTAACGTGTAAGCAAACTGTTCCATGCAGTATAGAGGCTTTGTGCTGCAGAAAGCAGGTAAGCTGCAGCCTCCTCATATTAGCACATACCTTGATCTTTAAAGGCAGCATGGACTCCGTGAATCTGAGCTAGCAGGAGGCAGTAAAGAAAGAAGGTTTACAGGACGTGGCAATGAGAGTTCGTTGTAAGTCTGTGTAATGGATATCTAAAGTTTTGCTATTACTACTGCATTTAGAAATGCAGATATTTGACAGACCTGTGATGGGTGGAGGTATAATTTTATATAGATTGGGACCAAGAAAAATAGAAGTCTGTTGGATTTCATTTCCACTTGTGTTGCTGGCTTCCTCTGTAAGCTGGAGGGGCAAGTAATTGAAGAGCTCCGTGTGTCTCTCAGTTTCTTCACCTGTCAGCTGGGGGAATTACTTCACAGGGGGAATGGAAGTATCATTATAATGATACTTGCAATATGCTTTCATATGCTAGGTAGAAGAGCGGGAGCGTTAACATGTACAAGAGAGAAAGTAAAAAGTAGGTTAGCCTGTCTGAGCTTGTCATGCTTCTACTGTGTCAGCAAACTCAGACAAGAGAAAGGAGAGGAAGAGAGATCAAAAGAATACATTAAATTAAAAAGTAAACAGGGAAAGTTAAACTTAAAGTGGCAAGTAAGGAGTTGCACAGGACGTGTTCTGTGCCTAACTGCATTAACTTTGTCCATCACGTGCCAAGATCTTTGCCATCAACAGCACACCACCAGAAATCACAAGGCAATCCCGGTGTCTGCCTTGTGGTTTTGAGTTCCCATCAGCTCTGAGGTGGTCACGCTGAGGCTGTTCTGTATCTGAACAAAGGCCTTTTGAGGAAAGGGGGGGTTTATTCCCTGGTGATGGAGAAAGCCGAGATCCCTCTCTGGGGACTGGTATGGCACCTGGATCCTACTTTGAGTAGGACTGTCTGTTGTTTGTAGCACATTAGGATGTGATGTGCAGCTGCCCTGTATCACGGTGGTGATGGCAGCAGCAAAATAAGGGTTGTTGCACCAGGTCCTTGCTTTGTACCTTATCATTGGCAGTGCCAAGTGGCACGTGCTTCGGGAAAGACTGTGTAAAAGTGGGGTTTAAATCTCCTCCCAGCTCTTGGCAGTCTGTACGTTAGGGACTCCCCAAAGCACAGGCTGCATCTGGTGCAATGTGCAAGGCTAATGTTGAACTTTATATATGGACATGAGAGAGTTAATTTACCTTTCTGTGCTTGCAGTGGTACTTCTCTGAAAGCTGCTAGTTACACAAAGCAGCAGCACTGGGAACCTCTCAGAGCCTGCACTCTTTTCCTCCCTCTTTGTTGCAGGAGAGTAAAAGTCTCTATGCGGGATAGCTGTTTCCTCTGAGCTTTGTCAACACGTTCACAGTAGGTTGGGCTTCTGCGCAAACATTTCCCTCGGCTTCAAAAGTCCATGTGTAAAGGAAGGCAGCTCTGTAATGTGGTGCTGTTGTGCATGATGTTGCGGTAGCTCAAGAAGTGGTGCTGTCTCCTGTTGGAGGGCAGATCAGGCTGTTTGATTTTCTGCCTCCCCATTTGTGTTCCTACAATATGGATTCAGTTTTGGAAGTGGTGAATGTGTGTTGTTGCTGCTGTTTGGCATCTTTCGATGAACAGGACACTGAAGTGCTCTCTCAGCTGCTTCGAGACAAGGAAGAGGCACGATCTTTCCTTTTATGCCCTTTCCCCACCCTCTTTGTTTCCAAGGCACACTCTCTTGGGTGGTTAAGATGCCCAGAGACATCGTTTTGAACTATAGTTCTACTCTATTTAGTACAATCTGTTCTGTCTGATCATGAAGTAGGCCAAGCAATCTTCACATGCAAAATTCCCATATGAAGAAGACTAAGAAGAACAGAAAGCGTGTAGGAAAAAATTCTTGACAGTCAATATATGAAGGGTTAGTTATATTTTAACAGCACTATAGGTCAAACACACAGTTGCTGAAAGTAATTGTACCAGCTGTAATCTTCTTTAACTGTATCCAGTCAGAAAAGAGCAAAAATTTTTTTTCTGCCTTTGAAGAATGGAAATATATTTTCCCATATCCATTTTGACCTGTTTTACTGTAAGAGATTCTGGACCCACTCAGCAAAATCATCAGAAGCAAAGTTTGATGGAAAGAAATTGCACCATAAAGTTAATCCGAGAACTGCCTTTTGCATCTTCAGCAGCTGGGTAGGTTTTGAAGGAAAAGTGCTCGATTTGCATCCTGAGCCTCCTCAGCCTGCCTTATCTGTGTCAGAGCTGGACTGCTTGGAACCATGGGCTGTGTGCTATAATCTTATTTTTACACACGGTCAGGCTGTTTTACTGTGTGTCATCTGAAATGCACCCTTCCTTTGTGAAAGCCACAAGTAACCACAAGCTTCCGCTTAAGTGCTGGTGAACAGTAAGTTTTCAAACGGATTGATGAGTAAATGAAAGTGGCAGGAACGTGGCAGAAGCCTCTTGGAAAACGAAAGGGAAGATGGCATCTGTCAGAGACCTTATTAATACAAATGCTTATTCCCCAGCCAGCTGAACTGAAAAACACCTACACTGGGATAACACAACCCAAATGCAGGAAAGCCATCCACTGTAAGTGTGGAGGGCAGGACTTGAAGCGCACACATCTCAAAGACTTTAGGAACAGAGCATGGAAAGTGTTATTTGCTTTGTGATCTGCAAAATCCTGCAGTGTGGGGGAGAGGAGGAGGGTAGCAGAAGCATCAAGCTGCCTTGCACCAGTTTGTGTGTCACTGGCAAAGAAATGGGGTATCAAAAGGTTTTAATGCAAAATGGAGCCACTTGTATGTGTAGTAGCAAGAACATCTTGGCCATATTTTAGCAGATTTGTGTAGTGGTGGTGTTGAGGATCTGGATAAGGTCTGTAGTGAGATACAGTGACGAAGTAATGGGATGGCTCCACCTTTCAAACATTGCCATCTGCAAAAAGAGGTTATTTTACCCAAGAAAATATTCTGGAAGGCGTGGAGCTTCAGAGTCATCCAAGTGCCTGAGGATTTTGCGTGCTATTTCTCTACCCTGGAGTCACACAACCTGATAAAGCTGACCATCATCACAGACACCAGTGAAATAGGGAGATTACCTTGTACAAATGCTCTCTTGCTGAGATCTTCTTGCCCAGTATGATGGTTGTACTTGAGCTATAGTAGGGTAAAGAGCTGAGGTGCTATTCTTGGTTGTACTGTAAAGATACGTGGGATGCTGTATAACAGAGCTCGTGTTAGTCCCTTTTGGTTTTGTCCTACTCATCATAAATAACAATCGAAGTCATACAAAATGAAGGGTAACTCAAGAAGAAGGTTATCCTGAGAAAAGAGCTCGGGGGAGATAAAGGTGACATATCACTTGATACAAACCAGATGATTAATGGTGAGGTTTGTAACTCCTACTTTGAAATGTTAGCATTTAACGCAAATGTGAGCTAGATCATAGAAGATAATAATTTGGCTTCTAATTCAGAGCTGCATATGGGAAGTCAGTAGTATCTACTGTATAAAAGAAAATTGGAGTTATTGAGACACCCTCCCAGCCTCTTTATTTTATGAATGCTTTCATTACAGTGTGCTTAGTTGGTTGATTATTAGTGATGCCATAAAATAGAGGCTATATCTGGTGTTTACAGACTTCTGCTTGTTTGGGTGATTCCCTGATTATGCTGTATATCTGCTTCCCCTTCATACCGTCTTGTGAAGATGTCAGACCATCATCAGTTGAACTGCCTCATTCTTGTTCCTCTTTAAAGACTTTGTTCCCTTCTGTGCTTTTGTGCAAACCAAATAGCAGCCACTTTCCATTTTACTAGTGGTACCTAAACAGTAAGGAAGGCTGGCCACTGGCCAATTCATTTAAGTCTCTAGAATAATAGTTTGCTCTCTAATGAATAGTCTGGCTCTAAATCTCTCCATTCAATTGTGGTGGCACTCCTGAAGTTGACAGGTACTTATAAGACACTGAGGAAAGGTCATTTGTTGGGTGTTAGTTTCATTGATTTGTCCAGAGAACCTTCTAGTCATTTCTCTCCACTCTTTGAAGGGGAAAATAAAGGGACAAAATATCAGGCAGAAAATTCATTAGTTTTCTCATATTTGCTTCAGAAGTCACAAATAATGCATTCTAGATAAGCAGTTTCCTTCTTTTCTGCAACAAAGTGTGGGTCTATCCAATATTAATGTGTTGGTGGTCCATTATTTGTATTGGTAGTGCAGCAGCTGAATCTGGGGCTCTGTCAGTTCAGTTTTGCAAGCACATCCAGAAGGAGTCACTTTCTGTCCGTAAGAGCTTGTAATGCCAGAAGTAGCCCTGAGATGATGAAATGAACGGGGAAGGATGCATTGGTTTTCTGTCGTACAGATGGGGAAAGATTTGATGATTTGCCCTGCCTTACACAGGTAGTCTGTAACACAACAAAATAACTCATGGGCTAAGACAGTGTCATGGCTGTAGGACTACCCAAATGCCTCTGCTTTGGTTTTCTATGTGTCCTAGAGACATACGTTATATACGAGTATGTTGCTTGATAACACTGTCTCCATGGAAAGTGAGTCCACTTGTGAGTAAATGATTTCATATTTGTATGTCTGGCAAATGTAATGCAATTCAGCTTCGCATTTAGCATCATCGTATTCTGAGCAGGGTAACTGAGGCAAGGAGCAAGGGAAGGTTTTATCCCACACATCAGATGTATGTGCTAATCTTGGACTGGAATCTAGGTGCTCCTTGGGACTAGCTTGCTGTGAGCTGGAGTAACTCTGCTGTTACTAGATTTATTGCTTACTTTATCCTTTTTCCCCTGTAGCAATAAATCAAATCCTACCATTTTCTTCCAGAAGCTGGAACTTAATGAACTTAAAAGCAATCTGAGGAAGGAGTCCTGTTGTACAGAAACTGGTTGTGCTAATGCCCTCTTCAATTTACAAAAGAAAAACAAGAGCGGTGGCAAAGTTATTTTTATTCTAACTAATTTACTTTAGACTGCAGGAGCTGCCAGTTACATATTTCAAGAACTGGCTTCTTGATGCCCAGGAGAATAGAGCCTGGAATGACTTGGACATTCCTTAAACCACACTGGCAGGGAGCTCTGTGGATCAGCCTTTGCAAGGGAGAGGATGGTGGTACAGGAGAAGACATGGGAAGGAGAAGGGAACAGAGAGTTTTGATGTTGTAGGGTGAAAGCTAAGCCTAAATTAAGAGGGAGGAGGAAGCTACTGGAATAAGGGTGTGCATGGACTCGCAGGTGAGGCTGGGAAGTTTGAACCTGAAGAATAACACAGGGGGAAAGTCAGTAAAGCAAGGAGTGCTGTGGTCAGAGTGGAGCATGAAATGAATGGGAACATTTCCCACTGTAGATAACAGGAGAGCATGCCCGAGGTGAAGAGTTCTCAGCCCAGGGAAGTTATTAAGTGTCTGAATTCCTGGCGGCTGGCCTGAGGACATTGTTAAGAGAGGAATGAAGTAAAGCATGGACCCCCACTATGACTTGGCTGAATGATATTTAATATTTAAGCCTTTTAAAGTGGAGAGAGCTGTTTAGGGAGCACCTTTTAAAGAGGAAGGAACACAATCCCTATTGATGACCTGTGTACATTCTCCGTGATTTTTTTGTGCAAAATGATACTAGCAAATTAGCTTAGTCTGAAAAGAAGCTTTGGAGAATTGGTGCTTTCCAGTTGCTTCACAAGTCCTAATTACTCCTTCTCTCTCCCCTTTTTACCCAGTATTTTTTTCCCTTTTTGCTTTGGTTTGGTTGCAGCCAGGGATGGCAGAATGCATGGCTCTCCGGTGGTGCAGTGTGAAGCTGATCAAAAGCAAACCAATACCTGAAGCAGTTTTAATTCCTAGAGGACAAAGCATTCTGTGTTATTCCTGTTTGATAGAGGGAAGTGAAGGACTGGGGAAAGGAAGTGGCTTGTCACCCAGCAAAATGATAGTGTAACTGAAAATGGAATCAAGGTCTCCTCTTGGTGGAGAGAAATTGGTCAGACTGCAGCATTTTCTCCAGGGTACAGAATGGAAAGTCTGTTTCAGAAATTGGTCATTTTAGACATCAGGCAGTACAGGAAACGGAAGGTTATTTTGCAAGGAAACGAAGCCCTAGTCTAAAGATGGCTGAAGTCACTGAATTGTTTCCATTGCTCTCTGTGAAAGCAGATCTTTGTTTAACAGTGGTTGGTAATAAGCAAGGTAACACCTGATGAACTGTTTCCCATCTCAGTCCTCAGGCTCTGCAATAAATACTGCTCTTCACTTAGAGCATGGTCAGCTGCTAGATTTTCCATGGTCAAGCAACTTCTGTTTGAAGAAGGAGGGAAGAAGTAATGGAGGTGTGTGTAAACTGCAGCAGCAGGCAGCAAAAAAGTGAAAGAAAGAGGAAGCAGGGTGTATTTACTTCTCACCTGCTCCAAATTATCCTGCAGCAGAATGCAGTGAGGAGGATTGGTGGGACACGCAGCGGTGCAGCCGGAGTGCTGGGAACAAAAGGCTTTTCTGACTCAAAATGCCACGCACCAAAGTGGGAGCTCTGCTGCAGCTCTCTGTTTCTCAGGGCTTTGGTTTCACCAGACAGATGCCACTACAGAAAGGTTCAGAAGGGCTGGCCCACAAGTCTGGGAGATGTTTTTCTCCCTAATGACACTCAGGCTGTGTCCTGCGATTGCTGGTCAGCGTTTTGCTTGCAGGCTAATGTTACAGTTGTACCAGAACTCGTTCCATATTGGCGTTTGATCCTGGGAGAACGGGAAAAATCTGGTCAATACGGTTCTCATTAGCCAAAAAAGCTGTAACATGCTGGAGTCATTAGTAGTTTGTTGATTGAGTTAACCGTGCAAGGCAGGCTGCAATTGATCATCTGCATTCTCATTAAATATGCCACAGTCTAGGAGAGTTTGTTACGAAACTGTTTGGAGTACATGAGGAATCTTGGTTGCAGCCAAGAACACCACTTTATATCTTTATGTTTAAATCTCAACCTGTGTAATCAATATCAGAGATGGGACTGAGGTGTAACATAAAAATAACCTTTCACAAAAGTCTTGCTACGCAGGGTCTTGTTTCAGCTCAACATGGGGAGAGAGATTGGGGCTGAAACTTGAATCCAAATCTAAACTTTCTAAATGCTGCAAGAGGCAAGGGAAGTGGTGAGGGTCTGTGGCTAGAGGATTTCCATTTGGAACTGTCTAGTAGGTATTTGAAGGCAGGAAGCATTGCTGTGCTTCGTTTAAAGATAATGAGGTATAGTAAACCCTAACCAAAAGTCAAATTCACTCCGTCTTCGCATTGTTCTTAAGACAGTCAATAAGTTAAAAAGATACATGTATAGAGAGAGGTGATACAATTTCACTTTCATTAAATGGGTGAACAGGAGTTGCTGAAGAATGTTACCTTGAAAATATATCATGATCATTTTAAACCTTGTCTATGTCTTTCAGCTTTTGAGATGCTGAAGATCACATCTTGAGGGAATTTGTTAGAGCCTTTGAAGTATTTTTATGTTAGGCCCCTATGGCAGAAGATTGTACAGATCAAGAAAGTACAGAGTAGATTTATTCACAGAAAATGCATTTAAATTACCCAGTTATACGGGCACACATTCTTCATTTATAGCCTGGTGTCTGGTCTCTGAAATCCTCCCAAGAATTGAGGTCATAGAAGCTGAAAACGAGCTTCTGTACACCATACTTCTGGCCTTTCAGATGTAACGTAGTCTGTACTGTGTGGTAAATTGGACACAATTCAGAGAAGAGCAACAAAAACAATTAAGGGAATAGAGGAACTGACTGACATGGAAAGATTAAAGGCATTACAAATTTGTGGCTTGGTGAAGTCAAGACTACTGCAAGTCATTGGAAGTTTCTGGAGACAGGAATGCAGCTTCAAAATCCCCAGTCTTGTCTAAACCTGCTTTTGTTTGTGTGTTTGTTTTAAAGCAAAATCTTTTTAGAGCAATATCCTCATCTGGTGTAACTTACCACAGTTCCAGTGAAAACAATGGAGCGAAGGGATCTGTGCCAAATTATACTGTCTAAAAACGCAGCCTTCGTGCTTTTTAAAATGGGCAACAGCAGGAGTGGAATCAGTAGTTTGGTGTTTTAAATCCTGCAAGTTAATTCCTGGTATATTCAGAATACAAAGTCCTTAAATGCAGAAGATATTTGGTGATCTTCATTCTGTAGCACCTCTACCTTTGCTGATGCTGTTCTGGGGCAAGATTGGCAATGAGCGGAGCTGGTACCGGAAAGCTTAAACTTGAGTTTAATGCTTCAGCTGAATATTGGCAAAAAGATGGACTGAAAGGACCCTCCTGTTAAATTTTTCTTCACGTGCTCTCACAGAAATACAGAGAGCTTTTAAGCCAGTAAAGTCTAGTATAGTCCCAGAAAATGGAGGGACATTGCCATGAGAAGCTGCAGGTGTAATCCACTACTGAATGTATATGACATGCCTCCTTCTGTGCACCATTTGCACAGAGGAGCAGTCTATAAATACCCCAATTACTGAGTGCAGCTAGTTGGAGTAGGCTATAGCAGCTCATGTTTTCAGCCTTAGAAACCCTTAGTTCTGTCCTTGCTGAGTTGATCAAGATGGTGGCCACTCTGCAGACACAAGGAGCGGATTGTTCCCGATAGTCCATGGGGATTGAATTACAGTGAGACTGAGCAATTAAAACTATGGGCTGACTCTTAGGAAAATTAAGTGTGAAGCCCATTGTGCTGTGAAATAGTCTCAGAAGGGAAGTGATGGAGGCCCTGGTGCTTGGGATGTGGTACTTTTCATGAGGATGGAGTGTTAATTGAAGCATTATGGCCAAATTCTAACCGAGAAGTTAATTTCTGGCTCCACTGCATGCTTCTTGTTCCAGATGGGGAGGGAGTGATTCTGTCCCAGGGCTGAAGAGCAGTGGGACTTGGCTGCACATGGAGTTCAGGAGCTCACACCTTTCACATAAGTGATTGCTTTTATGAGATGGATGAAGTTGCCAGGAGCAGAGGATGGAAGTGCGGTAGCTTCTGGATGGAAGCTGCTACAGATAGCAGTTTCCATTGTAATTTATTTGTCATCTTCATTGAGGATGAAAGTGGCCAGACCTCTAAAACATAATTAGGACTAATTTTCAGTCTTGCTAATTGCACCAAAAAGCAAAAGCACTAAAAGGGAGTCACCTGTGGAGACTGTGCTGCTCTGCTGCCTTCATCCTGATTTCTCTGGGTCAGGAGTAGGACACAGTGACCTGCCACATCCCTCATCATCCCTTTGATATCCAGCTTCATGGATGAATAAGGAAAAGAGGAAAACACAGCCCTCCTGAAATGAGTGTTTGGAAAATGGGGATTTTGAGTGTGTGAATGAGATGAACAGACAGGAATACCGAATGTGGACCAAAGATGCCAGGGGAATTGTTTCCATAGAAACACAACTATGGAGGCTCACATGGTTCCCCCATCTCAGACTTACAAATTCATATGATTATCTTAATGGTCAACATAATGGATTGAAAAGAGGTAGGTGATTAGTAAAATTTGATCCGAGTTTGTTGCAGATGTAGGGAGCATTGTGCTGAAGTCTCTGCCTGAGTGCAACTTAGAATGGCGCATATGCTGAGCGCGTATCGCTCTGATTTGCTGCACTAAATCAGGATTAACTCCTGAGCAGTGAATGGTGTCCTACTGGTATCAAACAAAGGGAATCAGACCTGGTTTCTTTTAATTAACTCGAAGAAAAAAGGTCCACATTTGTTTCTTGATACATTGTACTTTCACCTTTGTTGTCCAGTCCCTTTTGCATGGCTGCAGACATAATCTTTGGCATGTAAATCAATACCATTCAGAAATGCCTCAGGAAATATTGTTCTGAAATGTACTCAATGGAAGCACATGCCTTTCTGTGGCAGAATTTATGAGGGGCCCTGGGAGTCTGCTTTCTTCATTTGTTCATGGAAATATTTCTCCTCAGAAAATCCAAGATGCTTAGGACTAATTTATGTTGTTCCATCCCCTTCAAAGAAGCTAGAAGTGGTGGTTTTGCATTGCATTGGTAGGCTTCTGAGTGTAATATGGATGATGCCACGTTTAAATGAGTAAGCTTTAGTAAAAGTAAGAAAAGGCATTTATGAAATGAAGGTGATCTAGGTTTTTATGTGTGACATCTCTAGGATCTGTGCATGATCTGCCTTCTGGTGCGCATAGGGTTAGCAGCTGAGTTTCTTGCGTGGCACTGTTGACCAGTCCTGCACGGGCACAAGCAGAGTGGGTTGCTGCAATGCTTTAGGAGCAGCTGTTAAGATGGTAGGTATTTCTGATGTGCTGGGAATCAGAAAGGATGAGAAACATCCTGTGGGAATCCTAAATATTAGGGGTTTCTTGCCCATTAACCAAAATGGAGCTTGGTAGCTCCCATAAAACCCCCAAATGCAACACCCATAAAGAAGTCAAATTCCATGTGGGAGAAGAGGCTTAACCATATAGTCTAGGTCGGAGCAACCCCAAATTTAACACTGAGGTTTCAAACCATACTGTAGATGTGTGGCTTGCACTTCTCTCTGTGAAAGCCCATGGTGGCCTGGCCATCTCCTGTGGTCCTGTGGTTTAATATGGGCTGAGGTGACTTGGTCTGCCTGATTTTTAAAGCAGCCAAAGCTTCACAACGCACAAGCTTCATCTTTAATGATAGTTATTTGTGCTCTTTTTAGAAGAAACTGTGTGGAGTGGAAAAGAGGAGCAGGAAGTGGAGACAGGACAATTTTGTACATGATTTCCAGTAACTGATGATGTTGGTGAGCAACTGTCCTATTATCCAAGACAGTAACAGCTCCACAGCCAGAAAAAAGCGTGGTGTTATCTTTCTGGGTGCATGTGGGGGGAAAGCAGAATAAAAGCTAAAATTAAGGGGAAAACAGCTTTCCCATCTCTTCTCACGATTTCCCATCCTCTGAGTTGTCAAAATGTTGCTAAAGACCCTCAAAACCTTAAGACAAGCCGAGCTCCAGGCTGGTCTCTTGATAAGCATACATAATGCTCCTGCAGCTCCAAGAGGAAAACATCTGAGGTTTGGGAAGGGTCAGCCAGAAATGACATAGCTGCAAATATGAAAGGAAATCAAAGAACTGCAGGGTTCCACCCAGGAGAGGAGAGAGCAGGAGAGGCAGCTGGGCCAGCCAGCACCAAAACAAGATGAACAGGAAGAGACGCCCAGAGGGAAGCATTTTTCCTCTCCAACTTCATGTGTGTGAATTCAGTGCTAACCTTGACCCACGCTTTCAGTTACCTTGTTTTGAAGTGCCCTCCCTTGAACTAATTAGTGGGACTGCTCTTCCAGTGCTCCTAATTCACGTGGTTTTGTGGTGAATTCAGTAATGCTTGATATCCTTCTTAAGAACCTGGATTGTGGAGTGAGTGTGTCAGTAGCACTGAGGCACCCTAATTTTGGTTGGAACCTCTGCATGATAACCATCATTTGTAAAGGAAAGTGGAAGTGTTTCTGCGTTTCCATACATTCAACCTGCAAAGTGTTTTCATGCAGACGACACATTGATTCCCTTATGGGTTTCATTCCTTTCTCCCATACTGTGAGTTTCTTTTCCATGCTGTAGTCTTCTAGGACTCTCCTCTTACTTTGGTAAGAGCAAGGTGGCATTTACAAGAGCATGCAAATGATTTCGACTTCGTATTTTAGACAAAAACAGTGCTAAAGGGCCAGAATTTGAAAGGTATCCAGTTGATGCTGACAGGGATAGGTTGAAAATGGCATAAAAGCAAACAGAAAGGAAAGACTTGTCTTGAAATAAACAGGAATATAGTGTTTCAGTGTGGCAGAACATTCAGTGAGGTCCCTAGCACTATCTTTAGGATGCTAAATGCCTTTAAACTGCTGGTGACTTGTAAACCCATTGTGCTGGTTTTGGCTGGGAGAGAGTTAATTTTCTTCTTAGTAGCTAGTATGGGGCTATGTTTTGGATTGGTGCTGAAACCACAAGGATGCTCAGCAATCTGTCTCTGGTGCTGTCATTTTTGGGGACATGTAGCCACTCCTGATTTCCCAAAAGAAGGAGAGAAAAGATGCAGCCTCTTCCCAAACCCTATCTCTGAATGAACATCCACTCTGTCATCAACCCTATTGGTAAGTAGGAAGTTGTTAGTTTACTGGAGGTTTTTTGCCCATCAATTAGTGAGGAGCATAGCTTGGACCAACTTTGTCAAGCTTTTAATCTGGGGAGAAGCAGCCTTTGCATACGAAATGTAATTGGTTGCCAGCGCACACTTCCCTGACCCATTTCCAAAGCTATTTCATTTGATTGTGTTGGGTGATCTTTCTGAAATTATTTCTTGATTTTTATCTGAAATCCATTGATAATGGTTATTTAAGCTCTTTCTGTGCTATCTGGTTGTTTTAATTTCAGGGAGTACATTGAGGAGTTTAAGTATGTATTAGTTATCATATTGATGGATCAGCCAAGCAAGGAACATTTGGAAATTCACATATTCCTTTTCACTGACCTATGATATTTGAAAGATAAGCCTCTTGCATGCCATTAGCGGTTTGAACATCTATAAACATTCCTCAGTATGTTTAGATTTTATTTTGGAATAGTTTGAGTACGTACATGTAGATTTTTCCTTTAATCCATCCAAGAATATTAATTGCCCATTTGGTTTGCTGCTTGCCATTTATTTAATACTTCTTCCTTTAAAGTAGTATTGGTTTAGTTTGTGCAGAATCAAGCACACTGGTGAAAGCCAGTAAGATCTAATGCACTGAGAACTCAGTGTGACCAGTTGAAACTGGCTAAAACTTGCTAACTTGATGATGCATGGTCCAAGGAGGTATCTTCAATCTTTAACATAGGTGATCCAGATGTCGAATCAATAGAACTACATTTACTTCCTCTCCGGGAGTGTTGTGAGGCTTAATTCACTGGAGTTTGCAAATCACTTCATGGTCCTTAGATAAAAAAATGCAAGAACACAGAGCAGTAGGCATGTAAAGAATATTCTTCTCTTTAAAATTTCACAAGCATATAAGGCCTCCCCACACTACCTCTCTAGATTCCCAGTAAAAGCACTAGAAGTTAGATCTGGTCCTTGGGCAGAGAATTCATCTGGATCCTTCTTACAAAACACATCTCTCAAGTGAAACTTTTGCCTATATTTTTCCCAGAAGATTCTTCTCTTTCAGTCCAGAATTTTATCAGCAATTCTTATGCTAACAGGGGTCAGGAGATGAGATGTTTCTCACGTTACACTTGAAGCTTCTCATGAATAATGGCCTGTATCACCTCTATTGTCTCTCCAAAACATAAGCAACCAGACATAAGGCCAGAGGAGAAATTTAAAGAGTGCTGAATAAGCCAGCAGGGCAGACCAAGAACTAAGATAGTCGGAGATTGAAACAAATACAAGGTAGAGCAGATGGTTATTTGGGGAAATATCTGAGCAGATTAACTACCAGGCAGCTAGAGAATGAGTGAGTCTCTAGTTAAAAAGTACCCTGAAATCTTCAGAGTGAGATTAACAGGAGCACAGATGAAGATCACTGTAGACAAAATAAATTAGAGGTCATTATTCCCTAGTGAATTTTCTTAAGTATTAAGTAGAGCACATCAGGCTTTTCACAGGAATCTGAGGGGGGTTGCCATACTTAAGACTATCACTTACTCTTGTGTAAGGGCAATCTGTCCATTTGGAAGCAATTTCTCCCATCAGTATTGTCCTTGTCTTCTTTATCAAAGTAATTGATTTGCCTTTTTCATTCTCATATATATAGCTGTGTGTGTGTCTATATTGTGTATGGAGTAAAAATAGCTGCAGTTTGAGAAGGATGGTAATCCCAAAGTACACGGCATTGGAAACTGCCATCGTGGAAATCTTAATTCCCCCCTAGCCCTCCAATCCTTTTGTTTTACTTCAGTAAGACTGCAGATGCCATCTGATTTGTATTTATATATGCTCTTTATAGATATTAATGCAATAACAGATTAAACCTAAAGTAACTGTTACTACACAGAGAAATCTCAGGGTCTGATCTTGCAAACATTAATGCCTCTGAATAACTTTAATCTTCTGCATTGTATATTTGAATTTAATGGAGACTTTTGCATGCCAAAGTTTCTCACATACGCGAATGTTTGCTGCAACTTCAGACTTTCCCCATATGTTGATGTCAATTTGTTTTTGCAACCTCAATACGGTTTAGAAACCTAAGTCTCTGATCACGGTTTGTGTATGTTTTATCAGTTCTGCAGGCTTCATTGTACCCGATTTTCAATTGAACCGTCACTACTGTTAGTGAAACCACCTACTTCTACCAGGCTTAACTTGGCTTACAAGGGGCTCTTCAGACACTGTCTTTGAGGTCTGAGCAAGCTCACAGGTAACACGAGGTTCAGGGCGGTAATGCTGTTTTTGCAGTATCACCTTCTCGCCACACATTCTGAAGGTGAATTCCTAAAATAAAGTGGATTGCAAAACTTGGGAAATCAGATGACAGCCCAATGACAATTTTAGTGCTTGTAAAAACAGCTGAAACTGTCCAGGAAACACAGTGGAGTTGTACCAAACCTCTCTAGTGTAGCTGGCCTCTGCTCTCTGTGTGAGGGCTCAAGGTAAACTGAAGAGCTCAGACTCAGTGTCTGTGTTCTGCAGAGTTATCCTTTCTGTGCAGGGAGGGTCTCAGATGCCAAAAACTGTTTAGAGGGTGTTCGTTTTCTCAGATTTCCACTAGAATAGAAAGTTTTGCTAACAAATATAGTTGGTCTCGGAATACTTCAGGGGAAACCCAAAATCTGTTTCTCTGGAACTATCATACACAGGTGTTTAAACTCATGCACATCCAACAGTGAGCCAAAGCAGTATGTAATGCTTATATTCTGCCTTTGAAGGTATGAATAACACAGTGCATGGTCAGCCTGTTGTATTCTGCTGCTGAAGGCTGCTGAGTTGAAACACCAGTGGTTAGTTTTGAGTTCAGTAATAATGGTAATTTTACAAGCTAATGTAAGGGTAATAAAGTCTTCCATAAGGCAACTACTGTGACCATCAGGAAAGTTTTATTTCACCAGGTTCAACAGTTTACGCATGACTAATGTACTCTTGGAGAAGAAATGACTTCCATTTAAAACATGCAGCAGCTTACTTACAAGAACACTGATATGTCTGTGTTTGCAGTTAAGGCTCACTAACCATTGGCATAAATCTGATCAGCACCTGATAGTACCTCAAATTATCCCACTTCTCAGCTTTTGTGTGAATAACTTATTTCTTAGCTCACAGAAGTGTAAAGAGATTTCTTCTTTTCTGTATCCTGGCATTATTTAAGATTAAACACCTTCTTATAATAGTTATCTCCAGGTCTGTCAAGACCAAATATACATCTGTGTGTGTATACGAGTGTAGCAGAGGTAGAAGAACAATGAAAAGGTAAGGACCAAGGTACCAGACACAAGGAAATGATTAGGCACTTGAAATTAAGAAGATATTTTCTCAAATTGCATAAATAACATTGTCCATTACCTCTTTCTCACAAGTTTCCACTCCTGAGATGTTAGGGGAATGCATGAGACATTAGTCTGTATGTCAGAAAGTTGTGTGGAACAGTTGAGATACTGGCTGGGCTTTTGAGATGTTTTCTTTTCAAACTACATAGGATATTAAAGAGTTTTATCAGGTTTAGGTTGCCACATCCCAATGTTAGTCATACAAGGGCTAGACACTTTAGAGAGGATCAGTCTTGTCTGATTTTAAACGTCTAAAAATTAGTAGTTTAGGGCTCTGCTGGTCAGTCAGATCTCTTTGTAACCAGCGGCGAGAAGGGGGCATGTCCAGAGCGTGAATGATGCTAGCTGTTCTAGGTCCTGTGTTAGGAAAACGTCAGTTGTCTGTTGGATATGTTGTTCTTTCTGTTCGCTGTAGAGGGAGACTACCTGAATAATGTCAGCAACTGGGTTGGTTTGTCAAAAGTTATATGAGATAGTGTAATGCTGCTATTTTAGAAGTTGTTTAGTTGCTGAAAGATGCAGATAAAGGCCCAGTCTTGTTGCTGTTAGTGAAATGACTGAAAAAACGCCCCTGATGAGGGAACAAGAGCTAATTGCTTCTGTCTGGGTGATGATGGACCGTTGTCCACTCCTTTCTGTGCTGGATGGGACTGATGTGTAGGGTGGCGGTTATTGCTTTCTGCTATGGAGCAGCCTCCATATTTCAGTGTCCTGCAGAGCAGCTGAGAGTCCTGGTTTAGTCTGTTATTCCTCCAGTGTTATACCTCCAGGAGGCGCAGTGGAAAACCAAATCCGTTGGAGAGCTGTTTTCACCAAGCCCCATGGCTTTGAGTAGAGATCCCAGCAGAGACATCAAGAGACGCCAATTAATAAACTCCTTTCTGTGCCTACTCCCTCTGTGTGTGTTCTTCTCCTGTTTCAGATGTGCCCATGGACCGGAGCTTGTCCTCAGAGCACCACGCGTACTGGAAGCTGCATTCTTGTATAAATTGGGAACAGAACTGGCCACCAGAGATTGAAAATCTGGCAGGCAGAGCTTACTAGACATGCTCAGAAGAGCTTGCAGTTTCACTGCCGCGTGCCCTTTGGGCTTGCAGTGAAAAACAAGGGTGAGCGCTGCCAATATTTGTATATGTGATTCTATTGTTTTATCTGAGGATGAGATCAGCCCAGAACAAAACTAAAGTGCTCTTTTTTTTATCCCATGGCATCATGAGGAATGTGAAGCTGGGATCACCCCACTCCACCCTGATCTTTGACTCCTCAACCGGTGCTCCTCATCCTTTTTGCATTCCAGCGGCAGCACGCTGTCCTTTCAAAAGGATCCTGCGCCTCTCTGTCTCATTTAGATGCCTGGGAAATGTAAAATTGTCCCAGTACACATCCCTGCCTCTTGGAAAACTCCACCCTTACTCGAGAACTTAAACCATGCCTGACCTCTTCCAGCCTTGTAATCCCATATGCATCCTCAGAAAATTTTAGTACCTAGATGATCTTTAAAGGTCCCTTCCAACCCAAACCACACTTTGATTCTATGATCTCACTTACCTTCATGTTTTCCTTTATCTACCTTTTAATAATACAGTGTTGTCAGATAATCATTTGTGAAATGCAGGTACTGAAATATACCTGCTTTCATTTTGATGGAAAGGAGTGATTGCAGTGCTATGGTTTGAACAGGGATTTGGAAACAGCTAAGGGTAAGATTCCTAGATAAGGAGACACAGGGGAGTTCTTATAGGTGGAGGCTGACTTGCAGCTTCCTTGTTGAATTGATTGTTTTAATGCTGAAATGTAATTGTAGAATTAATCATGTGCTGGAGCACCAGGAGCATTGTGAAGGTGTCTTTTTAGTTACTATTTCAGTAGAAAGAAGGAAATTGAATAATGACTATTTATTGTAATTAGTAGGGATTGAACCAGGACCACAGTAACTGAAGCTCTGTGTTTCTGTGGCTAACTTTTGCATTCCACCTCATGGGAGAAGGTCTGACTCCCACAGCTTGGATTTGGTCATGACTTTGAGCAGTCCAGGTGGAATTTTGTGTGTCTGTCTGTACATCAACAAGACAGGTAGCTGACTTTCTCTGGTGACAGGGGCTAACAGAGGCTCCACAGCTTTTGTAGACAGATGCACTACCGCAAGGCCAGATGCTGCCACTGAGTAAGACAAACCATTATAGAAGCGTTCTCTTTATCAAATTCATTTGCAGTGGTCACTCCCAAAGCTCTTTTGAAAGGGATGAGGAAAAGAACCCTAAGGATGCCTAGTGAAAGCTTGTACAGGCCCACTAAAAAAGAAGAAAGGAAGGAAAATATCAGTGTGTAAGTCTGTCTGCAGCTACAGCAGAGGGAAGCAGATGTAAGCAAGCCTGCTCGTGCCTTCTGAAGCTCTGTTAGTTCCTGGAAGGCAGCCAGTGCTGAAATAATGGCTCGAGGCGGCACCCCTTTCTCCTCTCTGCCTGACCTACTAGCAGGCAAGACATTTGTATGTTATTAAGCTGTGGAGCACATACTGTGCTTTGCAGCTGGACAGTGCAGGGCACTGTTGAGAGCTGTAAATCTCCAGTCACGTCTTTGCTGTGAGAATCTTGTATAATGTCAGAGATAGTCCCTCCAACTCTTGCAACCTCCCTGGGCTTAAAGACACCACCCTGGGCAGGGATGCTGACATATGCACAAAAGCTAGTTGGGGTTGTTGTTAAGGTAACGTTCCTGTAAGGCAAGAGAGGTGATCTGCTCTGACTTCTAGCCTGAGTGCTGGTTGTACCGTGGAGGTCACTGGAGTACGTGTGCTGCAACTACACTCTGAAACCTGCTCCTCTGAAATGTGGTGGGATCCCAAACCACTGATGGGTATGTGCTCTATAGAGAGAGGGTAACATACACTGACATACAGTATAAATACTTCGTGTTTAGCTTCCTAGTTAAAGCTTTCAGTTTTACAGGTTTCTCTTCCTAGATTTCTTCTTTTCCTATATCTTTAAGTGAGCATTCAACTCCCTTGTTTTAAATGAAAATGAATTGTCTTTGCTTTACATGATTGATTTATTTATTGTTCTTTGTCTGCCAGTGAGTGGGCTCACTGTGCTTTAGCTACAGTTATTTTGCAACTCAGCTCATGGGCATGGTCCCATTTCACTTCTTCATGGTGTTTTCAGTTGCCCTCCTAGGCCCTCAAGCTTACAGGCTGTGCCTAACTCCATATGTGGCATGGATGGGTACATTCACATGCAGCATTTACAAGGTTTTTGTTTCAAAGTGCTGACAAAATTCAGAACTGCTCAAATTTGATCATAGAAGATGTTAAGAGGCAAAGTCAGACATGATTCTTTACAAGCGCTCTCTGATATTTGAAAGGCTTGACGAAGTGAACCTTAGAAACCTCCCTTGTTTTCTGTGGTTCCATTTCTTGTTTTCTCTCATAAAGATTTCTTTTCCTTTGCCGAAGACTTCCAAAATACACAACCTCCCTGAAAGTCTATTGCTCCCGAAAGAAGGCCTTTTTGTAGGTTTTGATCTGGCTCCATCTCCTATCACAGCTGCAGCTTCTTTCCTTTGAGGTGAAGCCAAAGCTGCTGAAGTAAGTGTCAGCACTGGAGATGGAAGTCTTCATCTGATCCAAAGGAAGGGTTAATGTTGGTGGGGGCAGTTCAGGTCCAGTTTCCTGTCCAAGGCAATGCAACAGGATCTTTCTGTAGTCAAGATGTGTGTTTCGTCACCTGTGACCCACCCTTGCCTCCTGCAAGGTCCTCCAAATCACTTCTTCCTTCTAAACTGCTCATCAGGCTCAAGGTGGTAAAGCCTTTTGCTTTGAGCTCTTATTTCCCTGCATGACCCAGAAAGGGGAGACCTGGTAGCTTTTTAGGAAATGTGTGGCTGAGTAAAACTCAAAGCCAGGGTATTTTGTAAGTCCAACATTTTGAGGCCAAAATGATACCTTTTAGAAGAAAAAGGCAATTCCGAATGAAATCCTTTTAATAATCGCAGTGTTCTGGTTAATTGCGGTTTTCTCTTTCCTGGAGTGTTTGGCTTCTCCAAAACAATACCCACAGTGTCTGCAGTAAGGGGATTGCAGTGTGCTTGGTAGCTCCGTTCTGCAAAGCCTCGGTGATTTTTGTCATCGATCCAAACTCTTATGCCAGTTCACTGACGTGAGGTCACTCTAATTTCATCCCATGGCTGCTGGTAGACTCTTTTTGTCCCGGCTGCCCTCACCCCCTGCCCAGCTCTGTCCTCCACCTCGTTTTATTGGAGGTTAATCACTGCATGAGGTAACTCCATCCTTGGCATGTTCTGTGATCTGGAAATGTGGTCGCTAATTACAGCCTTCACACCGGAGGACCAGTCTGCAGAGTCCTGCCCTGTAAGCGACTGCGCTCCTCCGTGGCTCAGACTGCACAGAGGACTTTCTGGCTAACAGGAGGCTGCTGGGGGTTGACCAGCCTAAGCCTGGAAGAAAAATGGAGTCCTCTTAATAATCTAGAGTGTCTACCAAGAAATCACTTAGTGCTCCATGTGCTTAGCAGCAGAAATACCTGTCTGGGAGGGAGACTGTCCTGCTTTTAAACAAAAAAGCCTATGTGATTTTTGCTTTGAGCACTCAGGACTTGGGATAGGAGAGGAGTGTAGCACTGAGGCTCATCCAGAGTGGCTTTAACATCCCCAAAAATCTTGCTAAGAGGATGAAATTTTCTTTTCCCTTTCTGGTCACGTTTTACCACTGGAGTTACTCAGCGAATTAATAGGTATAGAAATGCAAAGCTCTTTTCTTATTACACGCCATCGATCTGATTGCAGTGTCATTAATTGAAAGACTCGGGAAATGTGATGGATGGTTCAGTTCAGGATTCCACATTCGTTTTGGCATAGCCCTGCAGGAGAAAAGCTGCATGAAGCTGATTGAAGGGCTCTTTTTGTCTGACATGAATTATTCTTTCATTGTCAAACCTTGTAACAGCATTCAGACATAGGGAGATTTACAATGTGAAATCCTAAATGGGGTCTATTCTTAAAATAAAATTAGAAAAAAGGGAGAGCTTTATCTTGCAATGTTGAAAATAGCTACGTTTAAAAAAAACCCCAACTATTTCTACAAATTAAATCTCTTTCGCAAAACCCAAGGGGCTGATGTTTCTCACTTAATTTTGAATTATTCCATTGGTAAGGCCTTAAATGAAGAAAACAATTGCTTTAATCACATAAATGTTGTCAACATTTTTATTACACTCAAATGTATTTGTTTGTATGAGAGGGTTGGTTTGTTCTTTCCACTTCAGTCATTTACCTAAGCAGAGTAATTTGTCTGTTAATCTGTGGCCTGTAAAATAAGCGGAGGTTTTCTTTTCCTTGTGGGGAAAATCCAGGTGGACGTTGTTAAAATGCTTGTTTTTAAGAAGCTCATTCTGCATTTCAGAAAGCATAAAAATGGGTGAGTGTGGTATGCGGACAAGGTTTCATCTATTCCTGCTTGTGTCTGAAAGCAGATCTTATCAGATAGCTTTGTGGGTTTCATTTTTCCCTGTTGGTCCTGGGCAGTTCTGTTGTTAAATTCCTGTTGCTCTTTTGTCTGTCTCAAAATTTGTGCCACGCTCTGAGGCTTGTCTGCAACGTTATGAAATGCAGCAATTAAAAAGGAGCAGAAAGTTACAGATCAGCTTTGCTTTAGACATGATAGCGTGTAGAAAGTTGATGGAGAGTTTTGAATGCAAAGCAGCCACCCAACTTGTAGTCTCATTTAAGAATAAAATACTGAAATAACATTATACGAGATCTGAATCAATGTCATGCCTATTACAAATGCTGGAGCTGGTAGAATAGCTAGATTACACAGAGTAGACAGATTAGATGAAGAAGAGCATTCGATTACATTACATCTGATTAGCGGTGTCTATTCATCTGTGGTTTGGGTTGGTTTTTTTTAAAGAGAGCTGGCTTATTTTATCAGAATGTGCTATATTTGAAGGAGCAGCAGTGTGAGGATTCAGACCAGGAGCTAAGAGAATTGGACATAAAATACAGTGGTGAAAATACCCAGCTCTCTGGTTTAACTACCTTCCTCCCTTAGCTACCATCTGTCGGACCTGCGTGCCCAAGTGCTGTTAGCAGATAGATAGCCACAGGAATGATTACAGCCTTTACTATTCTATTTAACTACTTCTCAACCCCAGATAAGTATCGAGCGATTAGTTTCTGTTTGAACTCCTAAACAAATGCCCCTTTTCACCTGAGATGTACATTTGCAGGCAACAGACTGGCCTGATAAAAGAGATAAGTAATTCACATTAAAGTGGGAAACAGCCTTTTGAGACACCAAGAAATAAAATGCATTGATGGGAAATGTTGTTCTCATCTCCCCCTGCCCCTCCCCCTGCCTATTCTGCATGTATTACCCTGGCGTACATATATTTTAAGGTCTCATTGTTCGGCGAAGGGCGAGATTATTTGGTACTTTTTGTTATGCTTTTGTCTGCCTGATAGGACCTCTGGCAAAGGGACCGTGCGCGTGGTTGTTTCTGGTGGGAGCTGCAAAGCCGGCCACTGCTCTCCGTGTTGTGCTAGTCCTCTATGCGGTGTTTGTCTTTGAGAGAGCAAAGAGCCTACGGTAAACTCAGCGCTTGGCATATTGGAAATCTTCCGTCTCCATAGCGCCTGCAATTCCCAACAGCTAAGTTTTGCAATGAAACTGCATGGCGGGTCAGCACAACACCCATTGAGCGCCGCTTCTTTTCAAGCCCGTTATTGCTTTATTTTACGGTGTACAGTCAGCTCTGGGACGCTTGCACTCAGGGCTTCTGTGGGCAAGGACGCTGTTTTGCTGCAGCTTTGCTTTCATCTGGCTTCATTGTGAGCACCTTCTATGTCGCTCGCAGTGGCCGGCTGTAATCTTCCAGCTACTAGCCTGTTCTTAAAATGTGAGGGAGCTGGGGAGTTACTTCTTTAAGGAGGTATTTCTGTTGTATTAAATGTAAGATGGTTTTTTTTTTCTCCTCTTTATGCTGTCTAAAGCTAAATAAACTTGACAGTTTCTTGGAACCCAAAATTGGGAAGACTGTTTTTCCTTTGGTGTCACTAATTAGCCTCCCATGGAAGCTGATATAAGTAGAAAGGGAGCTAACGATAGAGGGTTATGCAGCAGGACTCTGAGCATATTGTACGTGAGGAAAAACTGCTTACTTCTCAGCTCCAAACTCTTTCTGTCAAACTGTTTGATTTTTTGGAGTTCCCTGCACTTGGAAACGGGGGGTATAATTCCTGCAAATTGAATTGGAGTTCGGAGCCGTGGTCGCTCTCCTCAAATCTGTGTAAATAACATTGTCCACAGACTGTGTTGTCACCTTTGAAATGCTCTCTGCTCATGGACAGCAACCTGGCTCTGTCTTTGCTTGTGCTGGAGTCAGGGTGGAGCTGGATTTTGGAGCTTGTTTCATTTTATTGTTTCTGATTTTGTTCAGGGCATTTTTTTTTTTTTATTTTTAGTCCTTTTTGATTCTGACAGTTTTTAAAGGCTCATTTTTTGAGGTTAATAAGAAGGAGGGAGCAAAAGGTACCGTATCTTGTTTCTTGATTGTTTGGTTTAAGTCTAAAACATCTGCAAATACACCCTTGAAATGATCTTAAAAGTAACAGTCGCTTAATTAAAACAAATAGGAACAGAATGAGCTTGCCCCCTTTATGGACTTAACTTCAGGAAATTAGGCATCCACTCTGTCTCCTCTGGAATAATCAGTTTCTTATCTAATATATATGAAATGACCAAATACATCTACATCATTTGCATCTTTAACTCAGGAACAATTGATCAAAAAATGGAAGCACTTCTAGAGATCAGAGAATCTTTTAGTTTAAAGCCTTTAAGTCACCATTTATTTCCATCTAGTTAAGCTTAATTTCCTTTTATTGTGGTGTTCAAATGAAAACATACAATGCCATGTCTAATTGTGTTACTATTCACATTAATAACCTGTAACTTTACATAACAATGAGCAAGAAACACCGAAAAGGCAGAAACAGATGCAATTATTTGTTGCAAGATAAGTTACTGTACGTGACCCAGGTGCTGTAGTACTATTTGCATGTGTTTCTCACCTTTGTTCACCCAGACACATGGGGATCTCAAGCTATTGCTGACTAATTGATAGTTGTAGTAACTGCTATAGGCTCCTTAGATTAGAAATGCATGCAGACGTGTGTCTTGATTCTAACATTAAGGAACACACACTCTCACTTACTTACATGGGCAGAAAGTCTTCATACTATTAGAGGTGTGTGATGGAGATAGCAGGACATAAAACAGAAGAGAGAGAGACACAGAGAGAGAGAGAGAGACAGAGACAGAGAGATGGCATGCAGCATATATACCCCTACAAATAGTTCTAAAATGCGTTTGCAAATGCTGAAGTCTTCAGAACCATCCAACAGTTCAGCACACCCTTTTTATCTCTTCTCTGCGGGACGTCTCCATCCAGATTACTCGAAAAAAGCGGAAAAGGTGAGAGCTCTGCCATCTTAGCTCTGAATTCATCTGATTTCCTTCTTTCTTTTTTTTTTATCCCCCCTCTCCCTTGTATTCCTCATGCCATTGTCCATTCTTATGATGGCAGCCGCCCTTGCTCTTGAATGCAAGTGTCACAGCGGGAGCAAAAAGGGTTCAGGGCTGCATTGTCAAAGCCATGGTTGCCTATTGTTTCTT
>NW_009930303.1:55279-60460 GCF_000696875.1 Nestor notabilis | reverse complement strand
GCTCGTTTTCCGAGCCTCTTGCCCTATCAGTGGCCCCTGTCAAGGGGAGGAGTAGGGAGAAAATTGCAAGAGTTAGTCGTCCTTTTTATTGCACACTGTTATGATAAACAGCCCAGCAATACATCCCACAAAATTAGGAATTATAACGACGGGACGGGGGGAAAAAATTCTTTGTAGGTTTGCGTTTGTCGCTGCCCTTATGTCAAAAGCTTGGTTTCTTAGGAAAGACTTTTGTATTGGTGTTTTTGCCCAGCAAAAAATAGAGGCAGCTGCAAAGTGAACAGTGAGCTATTTAGCCACAAGGTAAAAATTTCCTGTTGCTATTTGGATACTGATGCTTTTCAATTTTAAGGCGGGGGGTTGTGCCGGGGGGAGGAAGCATGACTGAAAGCATTTCTCTAGCTGTCCATTCATTCATCCATCCATCTATATTTTCTGTTTTAAAGCAATTGAAAATGATTTTTAAAAAGGCCAGAGAGACTGTTTGCAACTTGGTTTTGTTTGAAAATCTCTCAGTGTAGAATGAGGTTTGTGTTTCAGATGATTGAATCTCGTATTGGGAAACGAAGGGGGGAATGACCGTCCTGCTCGTGCCAGAAAGTGCTGGTGTCAGGTCATCTAAAAGTAAAATCTTGTCACAATTTCTTCCTTTCATTGGGGGAGAAATATATATACAGGACATGACTTGACGTTTAGGTGCGTGTTTGATTGTCTTGTGTGAACAGGCCGGCTTTTCCCGTGTTCAAAACTTTAGGGAGGTTACAAAGTCATGGCCTCAAAAGTTTTTTGTTTTACTGATTTGATATGAAATTGTTTTGAGAAAGAAATGATTTCAAAGATATGGCTTCCAAGAAAAGCACAAACATATTTACATATTCAAGTTGTAAATAATTGAGTAATTTCACTTCCAGGATTTTTTGGTCTTAAAAAAATCTGACTAATTTAAAGAGAAGCAAATGCAATTTGGTTTATGCTTTTAACTGCTTTTGTAAGCAGGAGCATCTTTTCAACCCTTAAATTTACACTTACTCTCCTAACTGTACAATGTATTTAGCAGCTTTGGAATTTCATTTTTAAAAGCCTGTTGTTACATTATTTCGACTGAGCTACTACATTATCAGAAATTAGGAAAAGAAAACACTGCAGACTGTTCAAATATGTGCTGCTTGAGTCTTGAGTATCTAAGTCATTGCAAATGTCTAGTGCTATTTTATGATCTCTAATAATAACAGGCAGAGTGCTTGCACAGATGTAAATACGGGTTAAGTCTTAAAGAAGCTAGCAGAGAAATACTCCTTAAACTGCTGAATAGTTAGGCTCCTGTTCTGGTTATGTTTAAGAATATCCAGTTTTCTGAGTCTCCCAAATGATCACTGCTTGTTGTGGATTTACTTTGAAAGAAACGGGAAAAGATATTTCACCTGAATTCACTTTTAACTCTCAGAACACTGAAATAGAAGTGATTTGACGAACAAATTCTCTTAGTCCATCCTACAGACAACTTGCTTTGCCTTTTATTATCCGTATTAGGCTTTTTTACACATACATATTGTCTTGCATTGCCAAGTTCTAAGTCAAGTATGTGTCTGTTTGGCATATCTTTAAAATTGAAACTTTGAAGAAATGATGAAAGAACTCTGGCCTTGTTTTAAATCAAACTCTGAATGCAGCCGGGGCCACCCTGGGAGCACAATGTTTAATTTCCATTCGACATCTGCCTTATATTTACCATTGCAGACCAGTGTCTGTGTGGAAGGAGCACTTATCGTTGATAAAAGTTTGGTATCTCTTTTGTGAGAGGTTGTCATTTCTGTTCTCTCAATCTGGACTGTCATTTTGTAAAATCTTTTGTCACTGAAGCTGAATGGAAAACCTGGAATGTGCAAGAGATTAAAGAAATGGGGAAGAGGATTCTAATGTGTAGAGCAATTCTGGTCGCTCTACTCTCTGAGACAGATGGTGCCTAATCCTGATTTTCCTTACTCCAGTGTAAATACTGAGCTGTCCCACTGAAACCACCACTGAATACTGATGCAGCATCAGAATCAGGCCTGGCTCATTTCTTTGCTTTTTGAGACTGTGGGCTTATCTTGCAGTGCTTTATGCATACAAAGCTGTCATTTTACACTTCTGGTGAGAGATGCCCACTGAGTGACTTCATGCTGATTGCAAACACACGGGTGTAAATCCTGAGTTTCAGTCATGACTCCGGGCTCACGCTTGTAGAAGTGTTATCACTCTGACCTCCCAGAATCTAGGAATAAATATTTGAATAACTTCATGTGCTTTCTTTAGGTAGGTCTGGGTTAGGGAAATACTATCCTCTCTAAAGAGCTGGGGTGGAATTTGGCATGTCTGTACATTCCACAGTGTCAGTGGGAATCTCGTGGCTGAGATGTTAGGTGTACCTGGGAGGAAAAAGAAGTTTACTCAGAGCAAAGGCAGAAACATTTGTCCCCACAGATGTATTTTGCTGCAGAAAGGGTGATTCAGGGGATTGACTGGGAAACTGTTACAGGTTTGGGATTAAGAGAGAAGTGTTTCAGGTAAAGAAGGGAAAACTTTGCTCTGTGTTTAATTGTTTTGAATGGATTTTATCTCCTTACTTATCAAGGTAACTTGTGTTCATATTGCTTTAATGTTAGAAAATAAAAAGGTTTTCCCCCCTGTGAGATCCATTCTGTAATCTGAGGTTGAAATGCTCTGTGTGCAGTGTCAGCTTAAGACCCAGGCTCCTCTTTAACTTTTCCCTGTGGGATTTCAGTGAAGCTCAACCCTTATAGTCCTGCTCTACATAGGAATAAATTTCTGTCTATTTTTTTTTTCCCTCTTATAGGATTAACTTGACGACTTCAGTGGGAATTGCTCTCAGAAAGAGAAGAGATTATCTGGATTCTTCTGAAGGTAGGAGTCAGGGGCAGAAGTCTCCATGAAAGACATACCCAAGACACAAGAAGAAGATCTCACCTACTGCCTCTTCTTCAGAGTCTCCGTCCCGCATTGAGGTTCAGGCAAGTATCGTTTTCCCCTGGTTGGAGCTTCACTGGTGAGTCCTTAGAAATGCTTGCTTCTTACACATACAAACAGTATCAGTAAAGTTTTGTAATGAATCAGAGGGCAGGTTCTTGTACCCCAGTGTGTTCTTTCACACCTTACTACTGGCTTGTATGACAGGTTTATATAAAATGCAAAAAGAGATATCCCTAGTGAATCAGGAAAAGATGAACCATTGGATTATTAACATTTTTTTAATTCCAAATCCATATCCTGTTACCACCTGAGATGCACATAGGTAGAGCAATATTGCTATAAATCACTGATTAGGTAATCCACTGCTTTTACTGGCCTTTTCAGTTTTACAAACCAACAGAACCAAGCCATTGCAATGATTTCTGTGTCCAGGTAGGGTTTGCATGTCATAGAGAGCATCTTCCCTGGGGATTGTCACTGGTTCACAGAATTAGGTGCTATTTAACAGGGGCACAGTGGTTTCAGCTTGACAGGTAGAAAACAGGATGGTTACAGCCCTGTTAAAAGTGGCAGCATCTGAAATAAGACATGGAAGAGCACATTGTCTTCCACTGGGAAAAGCCTGTTTGGAAGGACTCATTTAGCCGTGGTAAGCTGGGAGAGAAGTGTGGAGTGAAAGACTAGCCAGGCAATTATTCTACTAATGGGTAAAATTGTGTTGGTTTCCAGTAAATCAGTGCAAATGTGTGGTTAACTATGTTGAAAAGATTCTGAATACAGAGAGTGTAAGGGGACAGACCCTTATCTGATGAAGTGTTCAACATCAATTGGGGATCTGTTTCTACTGCAGGACGTAAGGCAGATTGGAAGTTCTTGTGTAGAACTGGCAGGGACTTTGTCTTGCTTGTTCTGGTCTTCCCTAAGGTTAAGACAGTTTTGTGCTGGCAGATTTAATTTTTCCTTATTCAAAACATGTGACATAGTTTAACAGAACCAGAACTTTGAATGCCATTAGTATGTTAGCACAACAGAAAACTCCCATGTGATAGTGTTGGCAAGAAAGAGCATAGAATCTTTTAACAACTGTTGCTTTCTGTCTAACTCAGGGCAATTGCTATATTTTGATGTTGGGTTAGCAGTGCCTCATGTGCTGAAACATCAGCCTTAATTCAGATTTCAGAACATACTTTCAGCTTTGCAGGGTATTAGTTTGCCACAAAGTGATTTTGGTAGGAAAAATATTTGTGGTATAACTTCAGTTTTATTTAGAAGCCGGAAATCTGCTCAACTGCTTTCTCCTACCTGTGTGTGGAATTCCCACTTTTATTGATGTGAATACACTTTTCTATGGAAATACTGTGTATGTGCTGAAAATTGTGGACATTATCTTGTTTCTTTACATTGACTGTGGTGAAGCACTTAACCTGGGTGCGAGTTACAGGTTTAAAAAGGGCAATATACAGGTTGTGTTTCCATCCGCCTCTTGTTCCTTTGGGTTTTCGTGATCTTTAGTTTGTGGTTTGAGGAGGGACTGAAGTCTAATGAAAGGAACTTGTCACCTTGTAGGTCCCAGTCTATTTTTCAGTTGCTACAGAATGTGCAGTCATTTCTGTAAGGTTCAGGGGCTTGTTCGAGCTTTTATCAAAGCAAAAATCAAGCTCTGCACTGCTAATAGTTTTCCTGTCCTTCACAGGTGTTCATTGTCTTGCCCAGCTTCATCCTGTCTTACTTGGTGAAACAATAAGGAAATGAGATTAGGACACTACATAATATGCTGTTGTAACATGAAGGTATAATCAGCTGAGAGGACACTGTATGTGGGTATGATTTGGTCTGAAGTGCTTAAGGAATGTGCCAATGTTAGGTTTAAATGCTGAGAAAGCAATAAACCACTTGCAAGTCATGTTCTTCCTACAGAATTTACCTCAGACTTTGTTTCTGGTTGTATCTCCCTCCATTCTTCTGATGATTCCTACTTTAATATCCATCTCTGGGTCATATTGCTGCCTGTGCATAGAAAATCCTTCTAGTCTTTGGCAAGTCATCACCTTCTCAACATGCAAATCCCTCCTAAAGTTTTTTAAGTACTGACCACATAAAATGATTTATTCTTCTAACATATCAGCATATTTGTCAAGGCAGTAGATAGATGAGCTAGGCAGTAGGCACATATCTAAATAAGCTGGGTGAGATTTTCACTGTAACCATAGC
>NW_009930303.1:49337-55248 GCF_000696875.1 Nestor notabilis | reverse complement strand
ATTTATTTACCTTCCTCATTTTGCTTGTTTTGTTTTGAAATAAGCTGCTAAACTGCTTGAGTTAGGACATCATGCCAAGTGATTTCATTTATTCTTGTTATACATTTTGAATTCCGTATAAATAAAAGGCAAGTGGCAAAAAACCTCCTAAATATTAATTCAGGTACAAGCTGCAGCTCAGAAAAATGCCTGGTTAGCATTAAGATTCAGCAACATGCAGTGGGCAATGGAAATCAAACAGTGGTGATGATTACCAGTGGAGGATTATGTCTTGCTGAAAGCAATAGTGTGGTTGAGAGACTGGACTAAGCCCTGAGAAACTTGGTTTGATCTCAGAGCTGACATGTGTTGAATAGGAGGTCCCTTCCAACCTGAATTATGCTATGATTTGGTGGATGTAGGTGACCAGATGCTCAGAAATCATGAACATCCAAACCCATGAACTCAGGGTAGTGGAAGGAACAGATTTCTGACACATGACCTGTTAAAAAAACAAGCAGATTTTACCTGTGAGCACTGAACTAGTGTAGGTAGTGTAGAAGCAGCCTCATCTCTGGTATGAGGGAGTGATCCAGGCTAATACCCACAACTGTAGCTGAGGTGAAGCTGAACAGTTATGAAGGTTGACTATTCATTAGGCTTCAGGTTGATGAATGCAGTAGTTGGATGGCCAGCTGATGCTGTTGTGGGCTCTGTTGTGGGAGGCTGGCTGGGGCAGGGCTGTGGAGGTATCATAGGTTGAGGCCAAGCCAAGATCCAATGGGATAAGCTGTAGATTCATTGCTCCTCCAGGAAGAAACTTGCCCAGTCTTTCCCTTGCATGATCTATTTTAGCCAGACTTCTGGAAATAGGTCTAGATCATGGAACATTTCTTCGTTGTAAGAGCTGCCCTTATAGTTTTGCCAGGTTTTAGCAGGGGATTTGGTATCAGCCCATGATAAAAAAGACCTTCATTTAAATAAAAAAGCTGATCAGGAGTTTTTCAGGAGTACCTTTTTCTTTTGAAAACTACAGTAAGTTAGTGAGTTAAACGCTGGGGGAGATTTTAATACCTACTTGCAAGGAAAAGGAGAGCGAGTTCAGTTTTGATAAAGTTTGTAAAAAGCTGGGGAAAACACAAAAATGTGTCATTTCACATAAGATGGTTACGTAGGTTTTTATACGTTCCAGGATGGACTTAACTATTGTAGGTAAAGTGAGTAAAATAGAAGAATTAAATGGGGAGAGAAACAACTGAAGAAATTCCAGCATTAGTTCAAAGGCAGTAATTAATCCAGTATATAGTTTAATTCAGTAGTTAATAAAATCATGTTGTCTGTTCAGCAATTAAGTAGGTACAGCAAGGTAGCGTATAATGTAGCATATTCCTCTTCTTTGAGTGCTGCTGAATGAGTGTTCCTTACTGTTTGTGTTCCATATATTGACCTGATAGTTTCAGTCATTAAGGCAATATTTGGTTTCTGAGGATGCAGATCCCTGTTTTGGAAGCTTCTGTCCAGAAGGAAAACTAAATGTTGGTAAATGATCTTTTGGGCCATCTGCTTCTTCCTTGTTTAGAAAGCTGCGTTCAGAAGAGTAGATCAGAGAAGGGACTCGGTGACAAACCTTCATTGTTCTGAGGTTTAAAATAAACTTGTTGTGGCGAAAGATGACAGTGTTAGTTTCCCAGAATGCATGTTGTTGTTTCAGTGCAGTATGCTTTGTCAACCAAGCTGTGATTAATTGCAGCAGGGCTGCTCACGATTTGAAACAGACATCAAATGCTAATCTTTCCCTTAATGTACAGATCATATGGGGGCTGGCTAGGCACATAATTAGTCCATAATCCTACAGATACTTCTGCACACGTGTGGCTGTGCTCATGTGAAGTCACTGAAACTCCATGTGAGCCAAGTTCTGTAAACACGTGTTTGTGTAACCCACTGGTATGCGTCTGATGTGTGTCCCGGTTTACTGGCAGCTTAATAAGTGCTGCTGACCTGTGCCTTGCCCTTTCGCGCACTTAAGCAGGCACACAGAAATAGGAGTTTGTCTGGCCTGTTGATCAGCCAGCCCTCCCCAGGGACCAGATTTTCTGCCTCGTGAACTGGATCTGGCCCTTGAACTCACCAGCTGGCTATTCCAGTGTAACGTAGGGAGAGCTAACTGCAGACGGGTTAGTTCAGATGCTCAGAGCAAGACCAGCCTGGCTAACACAGGGGCTAATTGTGCCAGGTTAATGTGGCACGGTGTATTTTAGGTCCTGAGCTGATCTCTCTCCCTGGAACAGTGCTGAGGTATGTAGGCATAATAGGTTCAGTTATCTCAGATATGTGACTCAGTGTTGCTAATGGAGACTTGAAGTCTCCTAACTCGAGGTCAAGCTATAATTCCTTGTGTGTTCTAGCCAACACTGTTGTCATCATAATTAGTGGAAGCTCAACAGAGATATCCCAAGCCAATCTCTGCTGATCAGAGAAGGGTATAGTCTGGTGGTCACTATGTATTTTGCATCCTTTGAGTGCCCGTATTCCAGAGGAACTGAGTCTGTCTTGGCTCATGGACTTTGATCCCGCAGCTCAGACTGTAAAGGATTATTGGCTTAACTCTGGAGGTGCTTGGTGCAGTCCCAGGTTAGCTGGACAAGGTAACTTGCAAGCTAAAAAGCCCAAGGCTGCACATTTGTAGATAAAAAGCTTATGAACTATTAATGTAATTTTGTTTCTGTGGCATTATAGGCTGACTATAAGAGATGAGGTGACTTTAGATGTCTTCATGAACTAATCCACCATAAAGATGGGCATTGATTATGATGTTAACTGGTTTTATTACAAGAGAAACAGAAACAATAATCCTAATTCTCCTGTTTCACTGCTTTGTCTCTCATTGTAACATCATTTCAATTCAGAGGGATTCTCCACTGCAGGCTATAAAGCAAGAATGTAAGAGTGGTTGCAAAGGAATGTGTGATGTTACAGAAAGTGGATCACAGTGACACACAGCCCTCACAAAGGTTTGTGGGGAATTTGAAAATGAAGAAAGAACTAAAGATACAGGATGATTGTGCAAGCTGGCATTTGCCTAAGTGGGTTTAAAGCCTCTGCTCTTTCAACAAGCAGTTTTATAAATGCATTCTTCATTGTTCTATTACTGAATCCTTCAGTTAAAATGCAGTGCAGATTTTGCTCTTCAGTTTACGTTTTGAATAAAACACAAGATGCTCAAGTTATGAAATTACTCTAAGTTATGAATCTGTTCTTGATGTCTCCTGGATGGATTTCAGTGAAGTCCAAAGCTTGGTGTGTTTGCTGGGAACTGAGTTTGGCTTTTGCAAAAGACTGACTGACACTTGCAAACCGAAAGAATGGGAAATTTATGTGCAGATCTCTGTAAGGTATAATTTGTTAAGCTGTAATGTTGCAGTAGGATGGCATAGTTTGTGGCAAAAGTTCAGCAGCATTAAACCGTAAGAGTGTTGGGCTGGATGCTCACCCAGGATCTTACGGTTGAAATCAGCTGAACACAGCTGACTGTCTGATGTATTAAGTTATTGAGGGAAAAACTCTACTTTTCGTATGTGTCACTGCTGCCAACAGGACTGTTCTGAATAAAAGAACATGAGATTAAACATCTTTTACATCAGTTAAATCCAGGCAATCTTTACTAAGAAAACTATTTCTTTCTTAGTTGAGAAGGGTTTCACTTCATGGATGATGATTCAGCAGCCAGCAGGTAGGAGACTCTCAGAGAGCTTCAATGGATTTTGGGCCAAACTCTTCCCAATATGTGGATTATCCCATATCTGCATATTTACAGTGGGGTTTTCACCCCTCTAGAGAAGAAGCTGCTGGCTGAAAACAGCCACCAAATGGTACAGTAGACAAAAGTGAGCTCCCTGTGATAATCTTGTTATTTTATAACACACTGGACTCCTTGGAATACTTCTCAATAAACCGATACTGCATTTTGCATCACTGTTATTCAGTCAGTCTATTTCAGCTATGCCAGGAAAGTCATTGTCAGGTCAACAGCATTCATTTCCTATTGAGTTTTCCGAGAGAGTTGAGCCACATTTCGGTTTAGTCCGCGAGAGCATTCACAGGAAGAGATACAGGAATACCTCAGCCTGTTCCCCGAGTTAGTCTGGTCCAGACAGATGGTGGTTAATTCACTTAGCACTTAGCTGAAATTATGAAGGACTTTCTTATCATTTTATTTAGTTTACAGAATGATATCAGTGTAGATAATCTTCTGAGCTCAGGGATGGTGATGATATGAGCAAAAGCCCTTGAGTACCAAAATGTCCCTCCTTCCCTTTACAGTTTCTTGTAATGCTCTTCTGGTCCCCTTTGGCTCAGTAGCTTCCATATTCTTCAGTATGAAGAATTAGCCTTGCTGATTTATTTCCCTATTTCAGTGGCACTGGAGACAGAGCAGCCTGTTTTAAAAGTCAGAGAAGGAGAAGGAACCAAAAGCAGAATTTGCTCTTCATCACCTTCAATCTCTCTTCTTTTTTTCAGATAAGCTGGTTAGCTATAACCATAACAGAAGATATGGGTACAACATAATATTTATAATATAATTTTTATTCTCATTACAGTCCTTATTAAAAAAATGAAGACTTTGACAAAAGCTGTAACTAATCAATAATTATGGAAATCATCTGATAGTTTGAAATAGGACAGAAATGTGCTCATTATTCCTTGTTCATGATGTCAGTCTTGGTCCAGGACCTTTGCTTTTGTTGCCAAGGCTCATAATTAAAGCTCTGGGTGTGGTAGCACTGCAGTGGCTTTTCTCTGGGACCACGGGCAAATCCCTGAAAGCCACAATTTGGAAAAGAGATTTAGGAACCTACTCTGTTCTTAAAAATAACATATGCTTCAGCTTAGAAGATGGTATTAATTCAAGGCAATTAATTCCCATAGCTTTCAAAGTTTTTTCCTCCTTGTTGATACTGAGCTCAGTAAATGACCCAGTTGTGCTTGGCACCTTCTACATGTGTAGTAATAGAAATAATAAGCCCCAGATATATATGGAATGGATCACAGGGACTGTGTGATGATTTTGCAGGTCATACTCATTGCCTGTACTATATTTTGTTCAGGCAGTGATGAAAGTTTGAAGTCTTTGCTGTCATGAGATCCTGCACCTCTGCTCAGTCCTTCTGCGCTGTTGCATGTGGTACCTGTGCTCACAGGTATCCAACCTTCTTTGGCTTTCCCATTTTTGCTGGTGTAGCTGCAGAGAGTTAATATTTTGTTCTGAATGACCAGATGTCAAGGAGACACCAGCTTGAGCTTGAAAACGGCATTGCTATTTTAGTGGAGAACTCTGAATTGCTAAATCTCATCTCTTTTCAATGCTTTTTAATCTGGCTTGGAGCTTCTCCTAATCAGCTCTTCTGCATCCACAGCGTACTGAGCTGGCAGTAGGCTGAAATTTAGCCTGGTCTCAGGTGCCCAGTGTGTGTAGGCTCAAAACCCTCATGGATACTGACTCCAAATGGCACAACGAACTGCTTCCTCATGCAGTGATCACTGCAGAGCATCCCAGAGGGTCACTGACTTTGTTCCAAGAACAGAAGTATCAGTGGAGATGTTAATGACACAAAAATTCCCCTGCACAAAGAGTTTAGAAAAAGGGAAAGACCCATATACCACTGGCACTGTTCACTTCCTATCTTGCTGGTCAGGGCTCAGGTACCTTCACCTGCAGAAGGTAGAAGGAGCTGAGAACAACAGAAATCCTGAAAAGATATTTTCCTCTGCTTAAAAGGCAGAGAGAAGGAGAGGTTATTCATTCTGATATGCATCCAAACTCTCTTTATTTGCACGTATTAAGTGGCTGCATTTGCTATGGCTGTTATTTTAGGTCAGTGCTGTCTTTGTATATACAGTGGTAATTTATATATAAATGGAAGGCATAACA
>NW_009930303.1:25698-49306 GCF_000696875.1 Nestor notabilis | reverse complement strand
GGAGCAGATCCTGTTTCCTGCGGAGTGATAGCAGTCCAACCATTTGTAGCCCTAACTCCTGCCACATGAAGTGCTCTTACCAGCACTCCTGTGTGCTGGTGTATTAGAGATGGTGGAATTGGGCCCACAATATTATGTCACAAAATAGAAAACACACGACCCTACACCAGCTGTAATAGCATAATAGGATAAGTGCGAGGGAGAAATAGCAGGATATAATAGGTACTCAGCTGCTTCAGAGATGGGGCCTCTATATTTACCTAGATAGAAGAAAGCTGGAGAACTAGGGCAACACAAGAACAGAGTGACAGTGTAAGTGCTCCAGGAGGTGGTTGTGGGTGAATTGGAAATGCAGCAATATGAGATGTTATATAATAAATAATAACAATAATATCTGTGCTTAGTCCTGTTCATCCTGAAATACTTCATCCAGCTGCTTTACAGAGCTCAAAGTAGTGTTGGGGCCTCTTTGGTATTAGCTTTCCTAATTCCTTCTCTTCTCCTGCTCTGTAAAAGCCTCTATGTTGTGTTTCGTACCTTATTATGTCTGGAGTGTAAAGAAGCACTCATCTGCCTTTCTCTACCTGAATTTATGTTGCTCATGGGGTACAGAAATGTGTTTGAGTGACCAAGGCCAGCCGTGCTTTGTGATATTTGAGAGTGAAGCTGATGGGGGAATGGGAAATCAGAAGGGGGAAACGCCAGCACTTCCTGCCTTGTCCTCTCTTGACAGCAGTACTCCATCAGAATCACACTGTCTCCCACAGGAGGTTCTTTGCTGCAGGTTGCAGATACCTGCTTTTCTGTATTTGGTTGCTGCGATGGTAGGAGGCCTCTGTGTTGAACTGTAGACTCATTCAGGCCAAGACATGACTTTCTGGCACTCGCTAACATATTTAGGGTGTGTTCTCTATGCCTTTGATGTATAGTTATCTTTGCTCATGGCTTTGCAGCTTATCTGAGTTACCAATTTCACTTTCAACTTATTTGCTGACTTGGGTTAAAATCCTCCTGCTTAAGTGATGACTCATTTTTACTTGCATAAAAATTTGCATTTACCTCCACAGAGGCACTTAAGAGGAGGTTAAATGAACCATTTAGATGGTTGAGAGGGAGATACCAGGGAAAGTGGTAACATGTGCTGTGATGCTATTTTGTTACTCTAATTGAGATCACTTCTATTCAGTTATTTTCTTAGATGTGCGTTGCTGAGTAGTGCCTCTCTCTGTATCGCCTCCCTTACCTGTAGTCCTGGGTTTGAATTGATTAGAAGTCATTTGTGTAGTTTGGATTGTGGTTTCACATTGTAGTTCCACGAATTGCCAAGGTGGCTGGAACTGTTGAACATGTACAGAAAGATGCACATAGCAGTTTTTAGTGATAAAAGAAGAGGTATTAAAATGACAGTGAAAGCTTTTAAATATAGTATTCTTTGCCAGCTGGAGCAAGTGGTTTTAGAAGAAAAATCTAGTTTAACAAACCATCCCAAAGTATGAAACATACTTTGTAATTTTTCCACAGCTATGTGAGATTTATTAAGGGAAAATCAGTGGTCATTTTTCTCAATATACGATGGAATCATCATGATGATTTACAGGTGGTCAGGTAAGTTACTAAGTAAGGAGCTGAGCTTGCTTCCCTAAGAGGTGTAATCCAAAGGAAGGAGGGGATATTTGCTCTTAGTGTTATCTTTGAGGACAATGGTTAGGATATCACCTGCCAATTCAGAATGAGAGCTTGAAATAAGTGAGCCATTCTGCATAATGATGATGCAAAATCATCTGCGTGCTAAGTGTGCTGTGCAGAAAGAGAAGGACCTGTTGAAACATTAGCTGATATGAATTTGATACTTTCTTGAGTTGTAGTTAACTTTGAGTAGATGACTTGTTAATAACTGGGTTAAACCATATAATAATTCTTCTCACATAAATATAGGTTCTTGCCTGGCCTATATTACTGTAATATCAGGGTGTGCCCTATTTTGCTAATGTATTCTTCTCATAGCATCCCAAAGGTGGGATGCAGTGGTGGTGCCCTGTCTCACTAATGGGAAACTGAGGCACAGAGGGGCAGTAACCTGACCCAAAGTTAAACAGAGCAGGATGGCATTTTAGGGACTCAGATGAGAAGCCTTCCAAATTTTAGGCTCAGATCTTCCTCATGGCACGGTTGTTTCTGCTTGCAACATGTGTATTGTTGGCTGGTTATTGATAGGTGATGTGGGTAGGCATGTATTTCTTGTATGTGTGAGTACACACATACAAATGCACAGACAGCATTTAGAAGCTTATACTTTAATGGTGAGGGGGTGGTTTAGAAGTGGGGTTTGTTATTAAACAGCCTCTTTGCGTGGGCAATATGTATGTGTTTCTAAAAATCCAGTGTCTCCTTGCTCTCCTCCCATTTTAGGTCTCTGTAAAAAGATGGATAACAAACATCCATATTCAAACCTGCCTTATGCATGTATCAAGCTTGAAAAGACATTTTACCGCAGCTGTGGGAACCTCAGACTGCCAATGCTGACGTGTCACATGATGGGCTTCAATCAGATTTCAGTCTGCAATATGCAGCTTTAACTGCATTTGCACTGATTTGCTTCATACAGAAGACACCGAGTTGTTTAGCATTATTGATTCCTCTTGACTTATTGGGTGCATTAGTTGCCGTTGACCCTGGCATCTTGCTGGAACAGACTGGCGCGTCATGTGATACTGTCTGGCTTTGTCCTTGTTCCGAGTCAATTCCTGTTTTACTCAGCAGATGTCTTTTGTTCCTGACAAAGATTGCTCATCCGACTGTTCGCGGGTGTGCCCCGTCCAGCCCGGGGTCCCCAGTCCCAGCCCTTCCTGGGCCAGACTTGTCCCCCCTTTGCCCCCAGTCTTTACTGTGGCTGCTGTGAACACCAGAAGGAGCCTGGTTTGCTTTGCCTTTTTTCCATCTTCTCCCCAGGGGTCTGGCTGGGTTATTTCTGGCTTCTTTCTTCTGTGAAAGTAAATGGGTGAAAACAGGTTTCGTTCTTTTAGTAGGTTTTTTTGGGTAGCACCTTGACTAAACCAGCAGTCACCCCTCCTTGGGTTTGATTTGCATCGGTAGAGAATCTCTCCCACAATGTCTAAAGAGGTTTCTTCATTTGCTGCATGGCAATGCATTGCATCAACCTGCTAGAAGGGGAAAATGCTACAGACTATGACAGCGACTTGCGTGACAGCCTACAGGATTTGGGTGCCTAAACCACTTCTCTTTCATGCCAGTGTCTGCTAAATTAGGCATTCTCGCTCTTCAAATCAAAACCATAAATCACTGTAAACTAAAGTGAGAGTCCTCTCTGTCAATATGACTGCAGTTCTTCGAGTGCCATTAGGGCATTGGAGTACCTTGTGGTACTGCAGTGAGCATTTGAGGATGTTTGGAAAAGGGGGCTGTGTCCTGGCATGTCAGTTAGGAAAATGGGCATAGGGTCAGGTGATGGGCAGCAGAGAGGGAATAAGAACTCATTTCAGCCAACCCATTACTCCAAGAATGACTCATGAGACTGCAACCTGGGGCAGGGGGTGCTGATCAATTCTTCATTGTCTACTAATGGCTTTAGAGTTCAAGGTTTTTCCTTGAATTCTAAGATTTCTCTTCAGCTTTGGTGGTATACCTTAAGATTTTCACTGCTCGTGTGGCAAGTCCAGGGGTTGAGTTCTCTCCCACTTCAGACGGTACTCGTAAAGTTTCTGACAATTCCTTCTGTGTGTTGGATTGCCTTTGCCATCCAAGAAATGAACAACATTGCCAATAGGTTTGATTTCTGCACCACCTTATTGCAGCCAGACTCTGTTTGTTGACATTGTAGTACTTCATTGCACCTTTACGTATGGAACCTGAATTGGGTCTATAAAAGCTGCTCAGAGGCCCATTATTTTCCAGTATTATTCATTTTCATTCCATTATTACTTTGTCTCAGAAACTAAATATTTCTTTATATATTTATTTGTGTTATTTAACGTGGTTTAACTGAAAGCCACACTTTGACTACTAAAACCACAGTAGATTTCTGTTATCCCTTCACCTCACTGACTGCAGCTTTGTTCAGATGGCACAGGGATTCATGGAAAGGAGAGGCTTTTTTCCTTGCTATTTTTCTGTCACTGGTGGGAATTGGAAGGGGAAAGGGCAAAATTAAATTAATAGAAAAATCTGTTAAAGGAGAACTGATTCTGGTGGTAAAACTCCCCTTTTGGTCAGTACTGTATGTGATCCCCCTCTTCTGGTAGTCTGTGGAATCGGCCACGGAGGGAAGTGTTGCAGACTAGCTCAGACAATAGGACTTTGGCAAATCTGCTCGCAGAGGTATCGTTTTCATTATCCTGGTGAAAGACCTTTATGGAATTATATGGCAGAATGTGATTTCTCTGTCTGTTGGATTCACCCTGGTGTAACTCATTTGCTGGTGTTAATTTGCACTCTGCATAAGGGAGCTCAGTTGTACCTGCGTGCGGCCGGATGAAGCTCAGCTATATTTGGTGGGGCTTTATTTCTAGTGTGTCTTGCAGGACTGGCGGTGGGAGAGACTGGTTCTGCCCTGTCTGACACCTGGTGTCATTGTTTGTGCCTACAAGAAGTCAAGGTGTGGAGCGCTGCCATTCTGATTTGGTAGTGCTTTAAATGATGTTTGTCTAGATCAAAATCATGATGGGTTGAAGGCAGTTTAGAGCCAATCCTAGAGCGTCCTCAGGAGGGGTTGTGCGAGGCATGAGTAGACAACAGGCAAAACAATTCACTGCCTGTCTGCCATGGAAGCAAGCGAAGAGCAAATCCATCACTGTGTGGGGTGAGGAAATGAAATGGGGGATCAGGTTTGAAACTTGTGCACTGGAAGTGTTGCAATAGTTTTCTGGGTGTAGGTATGAGGATTTGTTTGGCTCAGAGCAGAGATATAAAGCAGCCAGCTTTATATCCATATCCAAGCTTCATCTTCCAGAAACTGCATCTAATCGTAAAGGTCATTGAGCTACAAACATGTTCTTGACTAATTGTCTAACATCTGCCATCTTGCTCTTCATTTTTGCAGCACTAATCACATTGGAGTTCATAACCTCTACCCAGGCATTTTAAAGGAGGCAGGAAAATATTCTAAGGAAGGTATTGAATTGCGAACTGGGTTTAAATTCAAAGAAAGAACTAAAAGTGAAGAGAGATCACATCGTGCCCCCCCCCAGCTTAAAGAACCAGCATTCTCTTACTGTTGCCCATCTTTTCCAGGCAGAGTGAGATGAACAGTCTTCTCTATTCTTCCATCCCTCCTGGGCTCAATTTACTCTAATTCCTGGTCACACATGGCAAAAGAGATTGAACGTGGATGTTGAGCCCAGTGCTGCATATAAAATGAGCCCAGATTCTCCTAGAGTGAAAAATATCCTTTATTTCCTAGAGTCCTAGAAATCCTGACCCTGAAATGGAGCCCTATCACAGAAGAAGGTTTCTTCTGGCTTTCTCTGTTGCTCCTGTCAGACATGGAAGTGTCATGCAGAATTTAGTTTCACAGTTGCGTCAACTGGGGGAGACATATTTTCCTTACTGTAGTGGGAGACGATTTCTGAGGGGTGTAAATGCCAAAGCTCCCAGAACACTGCAAGGTAACTTTGTCCCACGTGTCCAACAAAAGAGTCCTCTTGGGTAGGAGGAATTGGTTATGGGCTGCAGATTGGTAAATGGTTCAGACTCAGTGTCTTGGTTTTGTTGCTGATGATGCTATTAGTGTGTTTAAGTCAACTCACCTCTCTGTTTCTCCTTCTCCCTTTCCTCTTGCTGTGTCTTGCAATCTACATATCGAAATCAGTGTAGTATAATAGAGCCCTCATACCAAATAGTGCCTCTGGGAAACGCCATAACGCCAGTAACATGCATGTGACCCTTGATGTTGAACTTGCTGGTCTTAAATCAGGTGCCCTCTTACCTTCAGGGGAAGCACTGGGGAAAGGGATGAGTCAAAAGCTGCAGGGGGACTGCAGAGATGTGTCTGACTCAAACCCTGGGCTCTGCCATAATGGATCCATCTCCCTTTCTGCTAGAAAGTTTCCGAGGAGTAATAAATTCACCCCAGGTCTGCACTGAATGCAAAATTGATCAGACTGCAGGAGCCACAGGGAATCAATGCTGGGTGTGTGCGTGCCGGCGCGTGCGCCCTCAGCAGCGCAGTCTGTGTGTGTGCTGCACATACATTTACTCCCTTTCTCTGCTTCCTCCTGCATTGGCCTGTGGATGCCACAGCAAATTGATTTCTTATGAAATAAAAAGGTGAACCGTGGCATTAGGCGGTTCTGAGCCATCTGTCTTGTCAGGAGGCTTGTCTGAGGGAAAGAAGGCACACAGGGTGATTATTCAGAATTATTCATTAATAAAAGGCCACAAAAATTGCAGACTAAGATGTATCCTTCTGTGTGAGAGAGAAATTCTCTTCTGTTTTTCCCTATAAAATCAGTGAGCACTGAGTCTCTTTCTCTTACAGAAGAAGTCAGCACACACAGCACATCCAGTTGTGTGAGTGTTTTCTTGCCACCGAAGAGCCTGATTCTGCCACGGTGCTGAATCATGCCAAGTACCTGCAACATCTCCCACTTATTGGGTGAATTGCAGCTTCCTCGAGCCAGTGGGACGCAATCAGATACATCTTTTAATCCTACCCAATACAATAATCTGAAAGAAAGCAACAGATGCTGAGTCATGACCCAGCAATTCTGTACTACTCTGTTCATCCAGAGAAGCTGGAAATGAGTTGGCTTTCCTTGGCTCGGGAAGTAGGAGAGAATAGGAGGGTATCTGAAAGGACAGGGGCAGAGCTAAGGTGATTTTGGTAACCTCTGCAGTATTTGTATGTTTTTCAGCACTTGTTTGTCTTTGAGCATTTTTCCTTTGTCTTTTTCATTTTAAACTGATTGGTTTTTGCTTTTCTTCTCTTTCTATATTTTGCTGCAATCTCCAGCCAGGTTCTCAGCTGCTGCCACGGTAGAGGGCATTTCAGAATCATACCCTGTGTATGAACCGGCCTGAAGTTAAAAGAAAAAGACATTACATTGTACTGCTCCTTTATTTCACTCCCATTCACTGTACCTCGAAGAAATCACAAAGTTATGGGAAAGATTCGACTTCCAGCCTGTAAACTGTGCTGTTTGCCTTTCCGAGGCGCAAGCTGCATCTTCCTTTTATTCCTTCAATATTGTATCATGTTGAAGAGCCTCTGTTTTGAGATCATGTCAGCGATTACAAAGCCCCAGAACCCTCTTCTGCCCCCGAAGAATCAATCAACCTAAACTAATACTTTAATGACTCCTTTTCCTACCAAGGAAACAAATTCAGGCACACACACACACACGCATGAACACAAAAAAATGTCTTTTTTTTTCCCCCTGTAAAAGAAGCTAGGGGCTGAGGAGGACCTCGTCTGGTCAATGAAAGAAAGAGACGGATGTCTGGTGCCATGGCAATGGAACAGGGATTACTTTGCACTGGAAAATAGGTTCTTTTTCTTTTTTTTTTTTGATTCCAGTGTTTTTTCTCAGGCAGCGAAGAGTTGTCACTGAGGCTGAGAGGCCCATTTAGAGGAAAACGAGCCTCTGAGTAGAATTGAATGCTTGCTTTCACCGGCTGCTGCTTGAACAGGCTGCTTTGCTTTACGGGCAAGTCAGGATGCAAACACCCATATTTGTTTAGAGCGCTTGCACAATCATGGTGTGTGTGCATGTGTGTGTATACACCTCTATATGAAATAAGAGTAACTGGATGCACACTTGGGCTAGTAGAAACAGACATTAGTAACAAAACTATGGGAAAAGATGTCTAGTATAGCCAGATATATCGTGTATGATTCGGTGTGAATATATCAATTTACTCCCCGAGGGGTTAGAACTGGAAGATCTTAAGGTCCTTTCCAACCCTAACTACTCTATGATTCTAACTATTCCATGATTCTGTATTGTGTCTGATTTGAGGAGTATTTAGCATTTTATTGCCATGAGGCTAGATTTTGATTGGGATTAATCAATTCCATTAAATGCAGGTTAAGACAAAAGGTATTTCTCTGGGCAGTGCTGGTTTATGGAGGCTTTGGTTCTGTGCTGCTTCTTCCCTACCCCCAATTCTAAATATTGTTGGAACCAAGTTACTAAGTTTTAAGCTGAAGAAAATATTTTGGTCAAGACAATGTTGTTTTGCAAACTCATCTTCTTACTGTAAACATTTTCCAAAGACATTGGCCAATGGAAACATACCAAAGTGACACTATTTTCAAAAAATATATTATTTTTTTAACTGCATTTTGAATTTCTGAACTTTTTAGAGCTTTTTGGCTTTTTTTCTCACCTCTTGGGGTGAAGGAAAGGCTTGCTTGCAAACGTGTACCAGCCTGCAGAGTTCTCTGATCTGACTTGTTGAACAGTGAATCCACCCACCAGCCCCCAGACAAGGAGGTGCTAAATAGACTATTTATGGCAGGTAAAAGGAAATCAAAGACCTTTATGTGACTTTTCTAGGCTGGCCAGAGATTCCCAGGTGATACCAGCTCAAAGCTCTGTGACACCTGGGGTCTCCTTAGTGGCTCTTGTCTCTCTATTTGCTATCTCAGAGGACAAGAGTGTTTCTTCTCATTGCAGATGGCAGAGATAACCCAGAAGTTAGTGGCCCTGATTCTTCAATGCTTTGATTTTTCACTCCTTTCCTAGCCATCGGCTTTGAGAGGACTGGGTTGATTTCTACCATTTTAGGGACTAAGCAGTGTATTAACTCTGCAGCCTTAACTGCTGGGTCATTTAGACACACATTTCACTGGCATGAATGATGGCACAAGTTTTTGCTGACATTCTGAGGTGTTGTTGCTTTTTACTATAGTAAAAGTGCCTTAAAGCATAAGCCAAAATATGGTTTTAAGCTATGTTAATCTTATTCTCTATATGCCATGCTTTTTGCATAGCAGGGCCACATTAAAGCCTTTGAAATCCTACTGTAATATTCTGTGCTCTCTGCCCTTTCTGGGCTGACTAGATGTTCTAAGCTATGTTGTTGTAAATGGTATGTGTATCTCATCTCCCCTGTCTGGAATGAGAAATAGCTTCTCTCTTTGATCTTCCCTCATTTGCTAAAAAATAACCAAAAATAATCCCTTTTTTCTGTTGGGGGGAGGTGGTGAAATGTGCCAGGATTCAAAAAACGTGACCCTCCTTTTCAGCGATTACTAACTGTGAAACAGAAAATCTCTGTCCAGGTAAAAAATTTGAGTTGTCATAGCAACAGCAGGATGGCTATTTATTTTTGGATTTCCATTTTCACTGATTTATTTAACACATTGACAATCCATTTATAATGAAGAGGAATTCAAGAGGGGTTTTGTTTCTGGGTAGGTTTATACTAAGCCAAGGTTGGGTTACTTTCCTTCATAAGAAATAAGCAGAGATAAAAGAGGTAAATAAAAATGAAACCTTGTGGCTTTCAGGGGCTTTTCTTGCAGGCAGATATGGGTGCTGAGTGGTGCACAGGAGAGTGAAAACATGACTGACTTGTTTATTTTATGTCTTTCAGAAGAACCTTAGTATTATAAAATGGAACAAAGATTAAAGTTCAGTGCAACTGTGAGGCACACGAGCCATAGATGCTTCCCTCCACCTGCCTTTGATTGCATGCACACACTTGATGTCAAGAAGAGGTCATCAGAGCCATTGCAAGTGACTTCTACTGCTCTATCTCCTTGTAGAAGTCAGGGAGTGCCCCAAGGCCATGAACAAAGCCATCTTTCTCATTTTGGTTGTGACCTCTGGAGTGACGCTCAGTGCAGTTCAGTGCACTCTCAGGATCAGATTTGTCTGCTTTTCACAGTGTTTATGTGCAAGCAGGTGCCTGGTCTGGGGCTTGGAAGGAGCCACAGAACAGCTTGGAGTTTGGGGAGCCCAAACATGCTCCATGCTTCAGAATGGACAGGTCCAAAAATGGTAAAGATGGCCTTGTCTCATTTTGGGGTGTTTGTGTTACAATGAGCTGTGTTGATCATTTGCATTGCAGGTGAGGCCAGTAGCCCTTTGGATAGGGGATGTGTCTGAAAGGTTTTTTGTGTGATGACTGCAGCCATCCCTGGATACAGTCAGCTCTGGATCTAAGTGAACAGGCACGCATAAAATCAGCAGTACCTGGGAATTTTCATAGCTTAAAGCAGTGTGAGTCAAAGCACTTTGATAACAGTAACAAAAAGCCCAAGAAACTCCTATAACCCATGAATTCCTGTATAGCTTCTTCCCTGGAAATTTTATGTCAGTGCATGCCTTTGAATGCCATTGAATTTAGCTGCCACAGAAGCTGAACTGAGCTTCAATGTTTGGTGACTTTTGAAAGCATTGAAAAATTGGGAGGTTTGAGGCAGATTTTGCAGAAGCGAGCAGTGAAATCAGAGAGGAATAACACAGCAAAAGCAAGCCCAGCAGATTTCTGCCTGCAGAACGTGTCTGAGAGTACATAGACGAAGCAAATTGCTGCATGGGTTTGCTCACAGCCTGTCTTTCTGCAATTGCTCTGAGATTGGTTCGTCTCTGGGATTTGTCTCCTGTGGTGGATTTGGGTGACTAAGATTGATGGCTTTTAAAGAACTAGTATTGATGGCACATTTGTAAAGCTCACTAAAAATGGTGAGCCTGGCAGATAGTGGGGAAGCCTTCAATCATTTTCTTCTATTATTGCTGTTTGTGGCATGAATCTGGACTGTTCTCAAGACAAGTGTGACAGGAGGCCAGCAGCTGACCAGAGTAAGTGCTGCACTTTCAGGCCAAACCTGTTAATTTGTGAAGCGTGGGCTTGGTTTTGGACCAGTTACTTCAAGAAAAGGTGAGACCTGTGTTTTAGATAAAATCAAGAGTTATTTCTGGATGTGGTAGAGAGGAGAGTACTGTCCATCGGTCACTGGTGTTCCCTCCATTTATCCCAGTGGAGGATTCAGCTTGCAAATTGTCTTGGGGGCTGAGAGTGGGGGGAAGGGTGGGAAAACCCAAGAAATCAACTTCCAGACATAACTACAATATGGACAAGTCATAAACATTATTAAAGCAAGTCTATCCCTGCAGGGCAGGTTTTTCTTCATAATGCTTTCCTGATTACGCTTCCGCAAAGCTGGGGAAGTGAATAGTGGGCTGATTATCCATGGACCATGATCTACATCAGTGTAAAACTGTTGCCATTGTATGTGAGAAGAGAACTTTGCATATTTACTGGAAGGGAATAGCCATCCTGCTTCTTATTCCGTCTTCAAATTCACAGTGGGCCTGATCCAAAACACAGCAATGTCAATGGGATTCTTTGTTTGGGCTTTTCATATGTCTCACATTACCATTGCAAAACCTGCCCTGTTTATCATCTTAAATATACATGCCATAAATGGACCTCATATTGACATGGTATGCGATCAAACCCAGGCTGATTCCTGAAACACTTTGGAAAACAGGTAGATCAATGCATAGGCAACTGGAAAGGCTGGATATAAGGGGAGGAAAAACCAAACAAAATTTACTGACTCTGTGACATATTAACAGAATTGCCTGTCATTGTTTTTCCCTTAAAAACCCAAAATCCTTGAGAGAAATCCAAGTCTTTTAACATAATGCTTTCTTGGAGCCAGGCTCCAGTTGTCAAGCTCATCTTAAGGACCACTGGCTTTGTTAAAGATTTCATACACAGTATGGCACTGCTGGCTGAGAGAGTCCAAATCTGACCTTTGGTCAAGAGTCAGAAAGAATTGGACTTTGTAGGAAGATTAGTGTTGGCAAGTCTATCACATAAAAGGCCACTTTCGCTTGGTACAGACCAAGTAGCAGAGACTTTCTAAACAAATGCACAAGGTGCATTAGTTTCATTATTCAATTAGGACAGAATTTTCCTCAGCATCTTAATCAACATTCATTTACTAACTATTAAACCTTTTTTTTTCTGTTAAAACAGAAAGATCAGTGCTAGGAGCTATATATTCTGCAAGATAATTGCACCATGTAATTCTGGTGCTTCTACAATTTATACTGAAATATTGATGGATATGTTCCAACATTCTTTTTTTTCTCCCCACAACCATATTTCATAATCTTTTAAATATCTCTTTTCTGAAAACTTTAGTAGAAAGTACAAATCCCTTTATGTAATAGCAGTTTAATGCATCTGGATAGTGCTAATCAGACAAAAGCATTTCAGAGTGATTTCTGCTTTCAGAAAGAAAAGGAGTTGTTAAAGTGTTGTAAATACGAATTTATGAGGAATGTGCAATAGCAGAAGGGCATGACTAAGGATTCTCATAAGTTAAGGGCTCCACTTTAATAGCAGAAGTACCAAATATCTTTCTGGTTTTTTGTTAGCATAACTAAGAATAAAACCCTTCCATTTCCAAACAGAAATGTAATGCTAAGTGACACTTTGCATTATCTCCTTAGGAGAGTCACTCTGTAGCCTTACTGCTTGTGCCATGGTTCTAGTATTGACCAAAGAATAATGAAATAGAAATGCAATGAGGTTTACAGAACAATGAAGGAGTATCTCACAGAAGGAAGCCTCACTTATAAACAGCATTTGGAACGATGGTTCAAGTGGTTTGTACGTTTGTCATGAAAGTAAAACTTTGATAAAGCAAAAAATAGTCATTACTAAGTAGTCAGGATAAAGCATTTGGTTGTGAGTTTCTACAAAGTGTGCAGGCAGCTCTTGGGTTTGCTGTAGGAAAAGACTGTTGGAAGGCTTCAGAGTGCTAAGAGCTCTGCCTCAGGCTGTTGGATTAATTGGCACAGAAAAGTTGAGGGGTTTACCTTTAACACTGCTGTTGGTTTCTACTGTGGGAACAGAAAGTAAACTGCAGAGAAAGACCTGTGAAATTCAGTAAATGTTCATTGAATTTGCTCGTGTCCTCTTTAGTTATGTATTTACAATGCAGTTTCTGTTTCTCATGCTCTGGGCGTGTTATTCTGCTACCCACTTGGCATGTCATGCCATGCCATGTTGTTTTTCTGTTTATCTGCAGAGTTGTCTTTCCTACCTTTGTTTGACAGCATTCTCTTCCTTTTGGTGCATCTTTCCTGCACTGTATCTCCTCTTTCTGCATCCTGTCCCATCTACTGAAGAGTTAAGTAGGGCTTGTACAGGCAACAATTCTGAACCCTGCTAGTTCACCCCAGCTCTGTCCTGGGAAGTCCCCTCCACTGACAATGAGACATAGATCAGCCTTTCTTCCCATTCAGTCCTTGGCTTCTTTGGGAAGACCACTAAGATGGATGCTTACTGTGATAATGGTGCTGACATTTGCTCACCAGGAACTGGAACTAGACCATCATTTCATGTCATATAGGTCTTCAGCAACAATCAAATGCTAATGAGTGCCAGGCCATTAGAGGCCTGGCATGCACTCCAGCTAGTGTCCTAAACTCGGTGTCCTTAGCCCATTATCCATTGTATCTGCTAGGTATTGCTACAGCTTGCCCTGTCAGCAAAGATGTTGCACAACCAGCTACTGACCACCCAGAGCTATTCTGTTTAGGCTGGATGCCATCCTTTCTGGGCAAGTGTACAGATCATGTCTTGAACTGTGCCAGACACGCTGTTTGTGGTTCCTTTTCTGCTTATGAACCTGGCTGAACAAAAAAGGCTATATATATATGTATATATGTACCAGTAGTGTTCGCGTTACATACAATCTGACACCCGGTAGATGCTCCCTGGGGATTATAACGAGGCACCCACTGCTATACAGCATGTTTTGGCAACCGGGAGGGCTGGCGAATCCCATGCCTGTCTTTCTTCTTCAAGTCTTTGAGTTTCTTTTTGGCACATACATGCAATGAAGCACAAGATACAAATAGTGCCAAAGCTCCTTGTAGAATAGATGACATTTATATTGTTATGCAGTTTGCTGATCTAAACATACCATTGCCTTGCCTTGATAGCCCAGGGCAAGTGCTAATCAGCTTGTTTCATGGGCACCATGCCATCTGAAAGGGTGAACACAAATAGAGACAGTATGTGCATCATCTAGGAGTGTTGCAAGAATACGATTCCCAGCTGAGAGTACAGAAATGTGTCTGTCTCCTGAGCTTGTATGTTGGCATGGAAAAGATAAGTGACAGTGTTAAATATAATGTATTTGGAATAAATCAAGGTTATATTCCTTAGCTGCTTCAAGCTACTTTTCATTATATAGGTCACATCATCAACTGATTTAAATTGGCGTAGCTGCATTGAAAGTAGTGCATTTTATCTGCTGAGCATCTGGCTCCATGTGACTGTTCTCCATGAGAAGCTTTTCTTCTCATTTTGCCCTCTAGGGCATCATCAAAGGTTGTTTAGGCTAAAGGTAACATGTAAGATGAGGAGTTTGGGTTCTTATGTTGTCTTCATAGCTCTATCACTGACACTTAATGCTGAGCAATTCGCCCTCTGTGTATCTGTGTGCTTTGCTTCAGCTAGTGTGTGTAACAGTACTTTGATTAGTACCGTAGCACTAAGGGCTTGGTACAATCAAGGTTTGCTGGAATGGCAGGCATGGTGCAGTAGTTCACTTGACTGCATTGTTGTGATGGATAGATGGATACGCCTCTGAGACTGAGACTAAGATGTACATGGAAAACCAGGGTTGTGTTTTGTGCAGAGGAGTAGCAGTGGGTGTTGAGGAGCTTCTGGATCAGGATTTGTGGGGAGGTCCACAAAGAGGGTGTCATGGTGGACATCTATGAACCACCTGATAGAGAGGAAGAGCTGAATGAAACAACTTGAAGACAAATATTCTGTCAACAGATTTAGTTTTGATGTTTGCCGTGTTTTGAGTGTAAGGATGGCTGAGGTGACTTCCACCTTCCACTTCTCTTACCACCTCCATGTGAAATACTGCTTTTCCACAAATCTCTGTGTTTCTCAGGGGTTTGTTCTAGATTAGTGGACAGACGACATGCAGCCTCTCCATCCTTGTCCTCACTTTCAATAACATCTGAAGTACCCTCAGTGCCCTCTCCTGCCTTCATTTGGCTGGTTTATGTACTGTCCTTTTCTCCTTTGCGTGCTTTTCTTTGCACCCATTTTCCTATTTGATTGCTTGTTTATTCCTCAGATTGGATTTTTTCTGCCATGTTTTCAGGAAAACACAGTCTGCGAGTATTACATACAAACAATGACATTTGAAAACCCCCAAAGATGCACTGAAAGTGGATACTTGCATGAAATAACAGGGGACTTTGGATGTACAAGTAGAACTCTAATAGCTGGCTTGAATTCTTTTTGGTAATCTAGCCATTATCCCAGCCTTTTTGAAAGATAATCATCGTTCAAAGAGAGGTTTTCATTCACTGTAGTGTACACTTTATATTTCACCATGTAATGTAACCTTCCATACACTCAAGGAAAACAATTTCCAGAGCTAATTGCTGAACTCTGCAGATCTAATACTTTAAATGGGTTATGTTAGATAAGAGTTTATGTTGAAAAAGAAGAAATGTTCTGGAGGAAAATTATTGTTTAGGGAACATTGATTTGTGTGAATTAATGTTTTCACTTTGGTTGGTAGTTAAAAATGGATACTTAAGCTAAGCCACATTTTTAGTGTAACATTAATGCTTCATTAGCTATAAACTTAGGGTGCGAGCTGATGTCTATTGTTTGTTTGTTTTCTTGTCTTAAGACACAACTCCAGTTGGCATTGTGTCAACCTGTGCCACAGATTTATATTGATTTTCATGCAAAACAACCCTACATAGGCTCAGAGATGGGAGGGTGCTTTGGAGTTCTTACCGTTACTTACTCACTTTAGACATCCTCTCCACCCTTCTGTCTCAACCTTGTTATCAGTAAGATTAGGGGCCATGTTCATGATCCTACCTGACATAGATATTGTAGAAATTAACTGATGAATGTTTGTGTGATACAGTATTTGTACAAAGGTGGTGTGTTACTTGTACTGCAGGAGCAGCCATCTATCACACACATGCATTTACACTGCAATGACCATTTTGGGCATTGTGGGAAGTTAAGTAACTTTCCAACAACTATTTATTTATTTTTTATTTCTTCTATTTCTCTTAACTGTTTCTTCTATTTCAATTCAGAATATAGCCCAGGTCTGTAACTGCTATCAGTTGTTGGGGGTTTATTGGCCCTATAGTTTGGGGTTATGGCACAAAGTGTCTATGTAAGAGGTTCAGCACTGTTTAGAAGGTGTTAGTAATGAACTAGACATAACGTTTGAGTTTAATTTCAGTTTGTTTTCTCCCATGTAGCCGAGTGTTGACAGATTGAGAGAGAAGGAATAAATCACAGCATCGTGATTTAAAGCAGCCCAATCAAATAAAGGGTATGTATATTTATTTTCCATAGTTCTCTTTAATTGCCTTGTAATTCCTGTCATGCTTACCTTGGTTGTGTTTAAAGGAAGGTTGCAGATTCATATTTATCTAAAGAAGAAAAGACTAAGGATTTGATATTCAGGTGAGGCCAGTCTTAGCCAGTGGAAGTAGAAATGTTGAGTGTGGAGCTGTCCTTAGACAGTGGAGCATCGAGAGAGTGGATCAAGGCTTCCATGGTAGGAGCCTGGCTCTCCTGATAGTAGAGTCTTGAGCTGAGGGCTTGCATCTTCTGCGTTAGGAAGCTCTGCTTCTCTACAGGTAAGGTATATGCCTAAAGGTCGAGAAGTACCTTGAGCTCCCTACCTGTAACTCTGCTGATTTCAGCAGACAAACACTGGAGAAGTAACGCAGCCCACTCTGATCTCAGGTGAGAGGGTCTGGCTCTAGATCAACTTGTACTTACAGGCATGTCTGCTGCTGTCAGCTGGACTCTCATGCACTTACCAATGTGCCTAAATACCTCAATTCTCCAGGCTTAGACTGACTCTCTAATTAGGCGTGTATCAGACTGTCAGCATGTGAATGGAGCTGGGCTCTCCAGCAAGCAATGACTCAGTAAAATGTGGACATCACATCTAATTCCACTGGTGAGTGTGAATTTCCTTCTCTTTCAGGATCTACCAACACTGGTGAAGTCCTTTTTGTGAACCACACAGCAGAAACTGGGTTGCTCCTTCCCACTGGCAAACAGCCTAAGGAGGAGCTGTTTATAGGTGAGATGTTCAGCATCAATGGAAGCAATTAGCTTTTTGCTCCTTTCTATTAGAAGGACCTTAAGAATTGTGAATTGAACTGATAATTAAGAGCTCAGAAGCTCTTATAAACTGTTGCTATATTTGTACAATATTTGTACCAAGGTACTATAAGGCTACACTCTGTTACACAAGCCCATTGCATTTGCATGGTTATCTTATTTCTTTTTCTTCCTCTCTTTCTATTTGGTGAACTTTTCTTCTTTCAGTTACCTTCTGCTACATCTTTTGATCTGTTGCAGCTACAATTGATCTCACCTGTGAATTTAACACTGTAACTTTAAAGGACTTCCTGTGGCACTGGCACTGTGTGAGGCACTGAAGGAGAATGAAGACCAGCAGGGTGGACTCAGTGTTGAATAATCATGTAACATGGAGGTAATTCAAAGAAATAATCAGAGACAGACACAAAAAGAAGTTATCTTCTGGAATGCAGAAAGTCAGGTAGAATGAAAAGCAAACCTGAAAACAGTGAATCTGTTTTACATCAGTGCAGGCAGAGGAGTCCTACCCGGGATTAGTTTGGCCATTGTCAGCGCTTGGTGCTGCAGATAACATGAATTCCATAGCAACGAATTTTTAACTTGAAATTCCTGGGTGCAAAGATGCATATTAACGAGCAAATGGACTTGAGTTTCACTGAGATCATTAAAAAGTATCTTTATTTTCCACCCACCATCCTGCTCAGAAAATGGACTTATTTTTGTAGTCCTTAATTAAAGATGAAGATTTAGTGTTAGGCAGATGCTGTCATTTTCTTCCTACCCCTCCAGCAAAAGCCCATGTGTAATCTGCTGCATTGGGCTCTGAGGCTGGAGGATGGGTTATTAGTGATAAGCATCTGCAAAACCTGCACCACATGCCCAGGAACTTAGTCAGATGAGTCAGATGTTGCATGGGCCAAGTTTAAGCCCAGAGAGAATGTTACAACACAGGAAGAAACCCCTGAAAATAACAGGAATTGGTACAGTATTTGGGCTGTAAACACAGGTTAGAACAGTCTGGGTATTTGCTTTAATCCTCTCTTATTCTATTTTGAATTTCAATGTTCCTGCTTGCTAAACCACTTTCCATTTCTGCTCTGTTTTACCGTGACATAAGGAGGAGGGATATTTTGGAAGCTGGAAAACTGCCACTTGCAGCAGAATGGCATGCCAGTAATTTTTGCAGGTTTTTTGAACTGAGCATCGCCACTCGGAGAGCTCTGTCAGCCTCTTCTCCTAGGATTCCCCACAGAGATCCTCACCCTCCTACAAGGCAGGACATGCCCCAGGTTACAGTTCCTTTCTCTGCAGGTTGTGCTGCCCCACTTGCTTCAAAATCAGGCGCTTTGAAAAGATGAACTGAATATCCCAAAAGATCAGGAGCGCAGGTGCATCCTTAGGACAGGATGAGAAATGACTCTGCAGTGTGTACTGATGTAGTTTAGCATCATTCCAAGCAAAGGTCAAGCAAATAGATCCAACTTTCTATGAGGCCCGTCTCCATGAAGGGTTTGCCTTTGTGGCAGCGAGATGGCAAGAAACCATCTGCGTAGCTTGTGGGCTGGCCTGGAATAGAGATATTTGTGGCAGTCCTAGCCAGGAACATGCCTGATGATGGACATTTCAGTGGCTGATGTTGCACAATAGCTCGTGGTAAAGCAACCTCAATGGCAGGTAAGTATAATGAAACATTACAAGGGTCTCGCTTTGCACCTTTGCTTTCTTATGCTCTGCCGTATATTTGGGTATATTTCAGCAGGCATGATGGGGTAGCCACGTGGAGAGAGAACCTCAAAATGTGTACAGTGACATACCGAAGCCCCTTTTACAGAGGGGTAAACAAATCTCACTTCTACTTCTTCATTTTTTCTCCTTTGAGAAGAAATTTGACAAAGTCATTTAATGTCACCTAGTAAGTTTTAATGGAGGCTTGGAAGAGGAAGAAAAAAACCCCTCCTGTGTCCACTTGTTTCTTAGGTACACCACATTACCCACAGCTAGTCTCACCACTCCCAGTGAAAGTTTGTGTAAGTCCTAAAATAATTTCATTCCACTGGCCCACAAATATTCCCATTTGGTCAGCCTTATATAGAGTAATTACTGTTTAACATGGCACCGCAGCTGGGTCAGGGCTTATTTTGGGTTATGGGTTATAAAAAGCTGCTTGAAAAGAGATGTGTTTGTGGATCTGTCATTCTAAACAAATGAGCCCAGAAACTTGTTAGTTTACTTATTTTCTTTCACTTGTTTTGCTTGAAGAGTCAACATTCGTAAGGGCACTGGTGTTAGTACCAAAGGCATCCAGCCATCTCATCCCAGCTTCTGTAGATATGTCTGCACTTCAATTACATAAACTGTAATTGTTGGGTGGGCAGGGGTTGTGGTGATACTGAGTGAGTATTGTGGGCTCATGCTCAGGAAAGGGGGTCAAGGTTTAACCAGTGGGAAGTTCACTTTCATGAGCAGGTGATAGGTGTGATGGGTGGGAGACGCCTTGGCTCTGTGCTCTCCTCCACATAGGTCTTTGCATTTTATGTGCCTCAGGAGCTGTGCAAAGCAGGCAGTTCATTCCCACAGCTGTGCTGTGGTGCAATTAGCATTTTTCCAGACCATAGCAAGTCCCACATCAAAGATCCTTCTAATTTTAATAACTTTGATCTATACATATATATGCATGTGTCTTACACTGGTGCATATATGGATAGATATGTGTGTACAGCTAGAAAAAAAGAACGTATGGCTGCATATATATGTGTGTCATTTCTTATCTGCTACTAATTTACAGGTGTCTCTGTGGGAAACAAGTTGTTAAGCTGTTTATTGTACAAGAGTTCAGGAAGTTGAGAGTATTATATTCAGTTTACATGGTTTCCCATGCTGGCTTGGTCATTTCACCTCAAAAATTAGTATCCCGGTCTATTTCACATAAGACCCCAATATTTTTAGTAATCATAGGAAAGAATGCTGTCCACTGGGACAGAACAAGAGGCTGTGGATCAAGAACACAGGGTTTGGTTGTCCTTTTCTACTTATTTTATGGCCTGAGACAATTCTTAGCACTCTTCTGTGCCTCTGTTTAATAGCTAAATGGGACTAGTAACATTGGGTTACCTTGCACAGAACTATTTAAGATGAAATTGAAGTTTGGAGACCTTTTACTAGCCTTTGGCATCACAGACATAGAGGAGTTACGAGAAGTATTCCTGTGGTTTGGCTTTATTAATGATATGAACTTCTTGAGAAGTTATATTAGTGAAGCGGGGCTGGGAAACAAACCAGAAGCAGATAGGCAGAAATCAAACCCTTTCATGGATAGTTATACAATATGCTAAGTAAAGATGGCTGTATCCTTGGATTTTTTCTTGTGAAACATTCTGAAATGCATATGGAAAACAGCTTCATCTCGGTAACAAAACCCAACAAGATAATTGACGTTTCAATAGTTTTTAAGGCAAGACAAATCTGAAAAGAAATACATTAGGAATGATGAATATCTTTCAACTGGAAATCTGGGAACACAGGCTGTTGGCTCAGGAATAGCTCTCAGGTTTCTTGGCTGCTTTATCTCCTTGGCTCCTTCATTCTTCATCAGCAGTGCCAGGCAGGTGGTGAATGGCAGCCCTGAGGTCCAAGCCCTAGACCAGAAGCAGATACCTCATGATAAGCAGAATCAGGATGGGGAAATAGAGCTGTGGACATAATTTTTCCTCTGCTTGGGCTTGGGGCTTCCTGTCAGGTCATTCATCATATTATTCCTTATATCCGTGTATTTCTCCTTCCTGTTTTCCCAGGTTGTGCCTGCTGAGTGTTGGAGGTGACAAGGTGCACACACTCTTTGCCTTCCCTGCTGAGGACAGGTACAACGAGGTCATTCAGGACTGACCATATTGCCAGCACACCTTCCTCCCTAGGTGGTGAAGTGAGCAGTCAAAAGTGAACTGACCACTGTGTTAGTCACAGCAGCATAAGTTACTACATACCAGCTCTGCCCTTCCGTTGGATATTTCCTACATGTTCATGGTAAGAATCTAATTATTTTGCCATCTACAGCAAATCTAATAGGCCCAGAGAAATGTTTTTATGTAGGCACTAAGAGTAAGGAGAAAACAAGTATGATCCCAGGCCATCAGGGACTGAATCCTTTCCCTTGTAGGTTGCTTCTTGATTTCGTCTGGAAGAGCTTTCATTTTATTTAAAAGGCTTTTATTGATCAAAAAGGCTTCGTTCTTAGGCTCTATTTTCTTGAGTGGCTGAAGCAGGCTTAACTCATGATAGGAGTTCTTATTTGAGTTCATTTTCGTCATGTTGGTTGTTGCTAAATTTCATGCTTTTCTTCTCTGTAAAGGTAACTGGAAAAGAGGCACATGGTTTAGAGACAGAAAAAAAGTGCAGGTTTCCTTCCAGTCCATTAATTTTCTTTCATGGAGCTCTGTACCACTTTGAGTGCACAATTGAGAGGAATCAAAACACAGACATGTAGACTATTACATAAGATCAAAAAGAGAACAGATTTATTTGGAAGCTGGGTCTAATGTATTTGTCCAAAGTCATGAACATTTTTGAGAGCTCAAAACATTCTTCCTGTTCTGCCTCAGGATGAAACTTAGATCATATGAACTGGAGAGAGATCCCAAAATATTTGAAGCCATTTAAGTAACTGTAGACCTAATTCAGAGTCCTCACTGAGTGAGGCCAAGCAGGGATTTGAACCTGATTTTTATGCGTGCTCTTTTCTTCTCTTCCCTCCTTTTAATTTGAAGTTCCAGCTTATATTGAAGAAACTGTCCCTGTGGATTTTATAAAACTGGATTTATTCGGGTCAGACACTTAGGATTTTTTTTTAACTGACCCAATGCTTTGTGTCCAACCACCCCCATCCCTGAAATAAACAAATAGATTTGGCTGTGGAAATTTCCATCAAAAATTTCCATGTGTTTTGCCTCAGAATTCTGTTATTTTACAATAGTTTAAGTTATAAGTCTTCCTAACCAAACCTCTGTATAATGTAAAAGACAGCAAGCAAGTGGGCTGTCCAGGCTACAAAGATGTAGTATTTAGAGAGAGCAAACATCCACTGTGTGTGCATTCAGCCACAGTGCATGGCTTTGCTGGGTTCACTGACCTCTTGTAGTCTGTACACATGTCTGTTAGGAACAGGTTAGAAACTGGATTGAGTTCCTTCTGCTGCCAGTCACTTGCAGTCCTGAACAGAAAAGGAAACACCAGTTTTTCTTCCGTTGTCCGGATGCTGACTCACCTGTGTGGTGAAAGAAAATAGCCAAAGGGTTGCTATTTCACCAGTGTCCCAATGTGCCTGGGGTTATTTCATCAGCTGCTTTACTTGGGCAAGTTGAACTGCAAAGCTTTAAGGCCTGAGGCCAGTTCAGTAGTTACTCGCTCTTGGTCATGTGCTTGGTGCCTTGGTGTCTGAGGTCCCCACCACTGATAAGTAAGTTCTACTTCACAGTTTATTTTGAAGCTATTGGCAACAGCTAGTTGTTTTGCATTGGCGTTTCTTTGGTGCATGGTGTCAACACAAGCCCATTTTGCTCGTAGTAGTTGGGAACATACTCCAACTCATCTGCCTCTTTGCTTCGTCTGGCTCCAGGTCTTGACCTGGTCTGTGGTAGGACCTGGGAGTTGTGCCACTGTTGCTGTATTTCACTGCCCAATAAAGGGGTTTTGGTGGGGTGGGAAGAACCAGGCTGTCAGGGATGCACAAGGTGAAGGAACTGCTATTCCTGAGTTTCTGAAGGCTGGCAGTGACTAATCAGCACTGTGTGGTAGCTGACTGTCACCGGCCATCCTGGTTCAAGCCAGGGAAGCTTTCTCTGCCCTTGTGGAGTGTTTCCATGCTCTCTGCCTGCCCTAAGAGAACCCAGACACCTTCAGGCCAAACAATTTTCTAAGCTTGCTGGAGAGGGCATCACTTAAGGGACTGCAGGACAGAAGTTTTCTTTATGTTTTCTTTATGCCCAAATGAGTAGCTGAGCTGGGGACACTGGTTCAGACAGGTTACCAGAAAGGAAGTTTGCTCTGTGCATCTAGATCAGTGCTTGGGCAGGATGCTGATGGTCCTTGAATCGTGCCTGTTTGCCTGCAAGGTCAGGGTCTGAGCTTCTCATCAGGTAGAGGCTGGCCTGAAGTCCAGGAGTAGAACGTGCAGCGTCTGCTTTTCACTGAGAGCTCACTGCAGAGCTTTGCTATCTGTCTGCCATCTACGCTCACCTCTGTGAGTGTGGCCAGTGCAGCTAATCCCTGATTATCTGGATGCAGAGACATAGACAGCAAGAGATTTAATGCAAATGTAGCATTACGCAGCCCCGTTCCTTCTCACAAACTATTGATTACATGTCTGATTTGCTCTCCCCTGATAATAGGCCATAGGCAGAAGCCAATAGTGTGGGGAGGAGGAAAACCTGTCATGATCATTCGATGCAGCTGGTGAGCCAATGGGAGGAGAAAGCCCGTGGATTGGGCTGGGAGAGAGCAAGGG
>NW_009930303.1:0-25682 GCF_000696875.1 Nestor notabilis | reverse complement strand
CCCCCTCCCACCAAGCTGGAAAGTTCCTGGTGATGTTCCTTAATGTATTTGTCTCGCTCACGCCAAGTTTGTACGTGATTTGTGTGACTTTGCTACGTGTGCTGGTTCACCCCTTTTCTCCATGATCCTTTGAAGGGAATCTTTTCTTTGTCTGTCCAACTAAAACCAACTAGTGAGCTCAAGGTAAAGGGCTCTGATGCTGGATTCGTTGCTGTGCCAGCCCTGAGAACAAAAGTGAGTTTTGTATTGTCTTTTTGTGCTTGGTATCTTCCTCTTGACATCTTTCCAAGACAGTCTTTTGTTGAAAAAGTCAGTTTCTTGCCAGTCTGTTGAGACAGTGCGAGCTGGACACCTTGATTGTATTTTCATCTCTGCTAAAGAGTTCTTATATGAAGCCAGGTGAATCCCTATCCTTCAAAATCCAGATCGCTTTGTCATGTTGCTGGGCTCTCTGGTCTGGGAATTAGAAGAAAAGACTTCGTGGTTAAGCCCTCCCTGTGATCTGTGGGCTGAGAAAAGCCAGTCCAAGGCACCATACTGCTTTGCCTCTTATCTTTCATCTGCCTTACAGCAGGAAATGTTCTTTCTGTCTCTCTGCCTCTCTCATGGTCAATCTCTCATTGGTTTAACCAACCAAAAGTGAAAATGGCAGTTAAATTCGTCCAAACCCTTTGAACATTTATTGGAACAAAACATTGGCACTTTCAACACTTCCTTGCAAATGACCTTCGCTGTCCTCCTCTCACCTGCTGCCTCCTCCTGCTCATAAGCATTCACACGTTTACCTCGCTATTTGCATGCTGATAATAGACATAGATTTTGTTAGTCCTGCATCTGTCGAGACGGCGGGGACAATAATAGAAGCACCGTCGGGACCAATATATATTGGTCTTAGGAGTGTGTCCAATAATGTCTGGGTCAGGGAGCCTTTAACTGCGGTGTCAGGGAATTTAGTCAGCTGTCATCGCTTCTTAATTAAAAATAGCTGAGACTCACTTACATTCCATTGCTGTGTGTTAGCTCGTTTGTCATCTTGTCCTCTGCTCAACAGCAAACCCCCTAAGCACCTTCAAAACCAGACAATGGACAGAAATGCTTGCAGCAGGTAAGAACAGGGAGCAGAGAGCAGATAACCCATGCCATTAGCTGCTCTTTTTTTTTAGCAGGATTCAAAGGAGATGGGGATACATAACACTGCAGTATGAAATGTTTATCTATTTTATATCCTGCACAGACATGTGTCAGGAAATAAATCCAGCAGTAACTATCCTGTGGTTACAACAAACTTTCCTTGTGGACAAACCAACTTAGTTTTTCTATCTAGAGTTTCCAGCATCTTCCTCTGGTCCAGTACTCTCACAGACAATGTTTTTGCAGTATGATCCAGTCAGACCTTTCCTATGTACATAAGTGATTGGATTCCTAATTCCTCACTAAATGGAATTTAGTGGTATTTGTGATTGCTATCACCTTCCAGCAGGTTTCGCTAATTTATTTGTGCTGTTCCTAAGGGGACAGGGAGATGGGAGGTTACAGGGAGGTTCAGGAGCTGCAGAGGGAAATAAATAGCATGTTGTAATATCATTACTGAAAGAAAATGTATCTCTCTCCCTCGTGCCAAAAAGAAGAATTTATTGTGATTCTAGCTAATGCTTGGAGCCAAGGGACAGTTTTGGCATAGGGAGAATTATTCTGGCTTCCTTTTTACAAGTAAATCAGAGGTGGAAGGGCATTAGACCAACTAACTTCCTGAACTGGAAGTTGCATCCGGATTACCATATTTAATTGTCTGTGATTGACCTATCTTCCATGAATTTTGCTAATCCATTTTTGAACCTGTTTATATATTTGGCCTCCACAGCATTGGGTGATGATGAATCCCACCATTAAATCACATATTGTTTGAAAAAGTTCATCCAGGATGTCCTGAACAATGCTATCAATCTGTCCAGTGAGTAAATGGATGGCTATTGCCAGGGCTTTGAGATTCCCTCAGCTGAAATTGGTGAGAATTCCCCTTGAGATCACATCCATCCCTTGCACTCAAGAAAGGAAGAAGCACCAAACCTCCTGTGTTTCACCACCTGTCTTGGGCTGCAGGAGACCAGTGTTTGCTCCCACAGAGAGCAGCTTCTGTAGTCTATTATCACTAAATGGTGGTTCTTCTGACCATGCATAGTTATTTCCTTCAGCACTGTGTCCCTGCTGACTTGACTGAAGATCCAGTGATATTTGTTGTTGTTCTAAGAATGTTGGATTTCCTCTAGAGGGGAAATTCCCATGCAGCTTGTGGGATATACCCACATTAAGATACTCTCTTCAATCCAGTCAGTTATTTTGAGTCCAGTACAAAAAAGCTGTAGGGATAAACAGGGATTTGACTCAATATTGTTTGGTGATTTTGAGGTGTGCTGGTATAGAAGCAACAGGTAGAAGCTCATCTGAACCCCAAGCATCAAGCTATGGAGACACCTTCATGTTAGTAGAGACGTTTTCAGACTGCAGAATTCTTTCTGAAAACTAATTAAGCTCTGATGACTTCAGCTGTATTTTCAGCCTCTGATTAAGGCCATGGTACTAATTAAACTCTTGAATTATTAAAAATGCAAATAGTCAGACCTGTGTGCAATAGCAGACTCACTTTTCCATGCTCTGGGACAGCAGTGGGAATATTTGGCAAAGTCCCTTGTGGTCACAAGTTTTTCTTTTCTTTTCTTTTTCCTTGTCTTTTTATAAGTGGCTGCACTCCACTTGATGCAGAACTGAAAACGTCAGCTGCTGGGGTAAATGTCTCCACTGCCTTGCAGCTAGACAAGTAAGTTTGATTAAAACCCAGCAAAGTTTTGGAAGGAACTCTGGGTTTCGTGACATCCTGACTGTGGCATTTTCACTGAATGGGCTGTTGGGATTGAAATACCATCTAGTCCTTAGAGAGTGAGCCTGCTTTCAATAGCGAAACTCTTGGAGCTGTGTTTAAGCTGCCTACTTTGTAGTCATAGTTCAAAAGCATGATCAATTACTTAGACCTCTAGCTGTCCTCCCACATCCTCTCTCTCTGCTGTCCCCTGCAACATACATGCACCTCCAGTGAGACATCTACACCAGGAGGCCTGATTGTGGCCTTTCCTTCGGTCCAGGTTTGTTTTGGTTGTGGCACTACTACACAGCAAGGTATTTGAAGGACGTTTTGATCTCTTTACTGTCAACATCCTAGCAGGCATGAAGCACCTCTTCTGAGTAATAGCCATCCTTGTGTACAAATACATCTTTTGAAGTAGGACTTTTGTAAGCATAAGAAGGGCTCATCTCCAGATGGATAGTCCTGCAGACGCACAATTAGCTGGTCATTGAGGTAAGATGGAGTTCTGTAGGTTGGGAGCTGAGCGAGCAAATATTGCCTCTCACTGTCTCACCGGTGTTGCTGTGTAGCTGGATCATGGAAATGTCTCCGTTTATTATGTTATATGAAGGCCATGAGCTTCAGCCATAGCCTGAGTACCACTCCTGTATCACTGCCTATACTCTGGTCAGTCTTTTGGCTGTGCAGCCCTTCTTCTGGTTGAGGCAGTGTCTGTGTCCCATCCTGTGGCCCCTTTGCCTTGTCATTATGGAGGCTCTGCTGGATCTGGCGGTGTTGGTCGCCAGTACCAGCTGGGATATTAGAGGGATATGCCAGTAGGCAGCCTAGTTATAACCTGCCCAGAGGGAAGTTTCTTTCCAGAGCCTACTTAGTTCATAATAAAGACATAAATTTAAAAACTGTGCACGAGACACTATTCAAATGCAGCAAGTGCACGTCATATGTAATGAGCTGATATTCTCGCTGGTGTGAAGTGACAGCAATTTATTGGAGTCGCTTACCACATAAAAATACAACCCAGTGCCTACAGTTGAGGCCAGTCAATGGCAGGTGTGATGGTGAAGCTATGTCAATTCTTTTGCTTCCCCTCTCGATTGTTCTTCTCGTGTGTTAAAATAAAGGATGAAGTGGTCATTACTTTACCTATGACAAGTGACGGTTTTTCATCCCCTTTCTCTAATGGGCTGCAGGTGTCTCCCAGCCGGCCCAGGCTAATAAGGACAGACATTCTGGCCACAGGCCAAAATTATACAACTGTCCAGGGAGAGAAGAAAAGCAAAGACAAGGGGTGGGGGTGAGGGGGTTGGAAGGAAAGCAAAAGAAAGCATGGGAGTCACTCCATGCTGAGATTTTGTACTTTTGTGTCTCCTGAAGTGAATACATCAGTCAGGAATCAAAGGTTTGCAAAGTCATTCAGCCCCTCCAAATTAGAAGGTGAACCATGTGCACAACAGGATGGAGCTCTCCTCAAAGGCTGCAGGCCAGGGCTGATCTCAGTGACACCAGGGTAAGCCTGGAGTATCTCCACCAGAGTTATAACCAGCTCACCCGGGATCTCAGATTCTGGCCTGGTGCATGCATCTTCCTGCCAGAGTAACGTTTTGGACCCAGCCCTTTAATGTTGTATCACCATAGTGACGGGCTCCTCTGTTCCAGAGCTGATGAGGAATCACTCTGGGGTTGTCCAGTGTTAATTAATCCCTTTTAGACAAAATTCAAGCTCAGTGGAAACTGCAAAGACAAGGCAGCCCATTCAGAGCTCTGCAGTCTCTCACCCGCTTTGATTTTATCAGTATGTCTTGCCCTCAAGTCCCACATGCCAGAGCAAATCCCTTGTGTTTCCTGGAAGTTAGAGCAGTGGTGGGAAGTCAGTGGGAAGGAAAGTTGTGCCGTATGGGAACTGAAGATATACATGTGTCCTTGCTGCTCTGCAGACAATGCTGTTTGGAAAGACTGGGTTGTCATGCAGGCTTCCCAAGGTGCTACATTTTTGGGTGTGAGCCAGACAGCAGCCAGGATAACCAAGCACAAAGGAAAAGCTGGATCTGAGGCACTGGCTGGCTTGAATTGCCCTGAGGCTTTGTAGCTGATGGTGAGAGATCGAAATCTCCAAAGGTACCAATCTCAATGTTAATTACATGAAAGCCTTGGAGATGTCCCTCACCTGAACTACCTCAGGCAGGTCCCTAAAGTTAGATGTGTCCAGGCCTAAGGGCACATCCATGGGGAGAAAGAGATCCCAAAGTTAGTCCCGACTTCAGTTAGCCACAGCACAGTGTCACAGAGATGCTCTGATCCTGATAGCTAGACTGCTAATGTAAAACTAGCCTGAGTGCATCTTCCTCTGTGCTGCTCAGTGTCTCTGGGTCTGGATTAGCTCTCAGTCACAACTGGAATGCAGATAGATACACTCTTGAACTACATCCTGAAAGATGACAAAAGACATTACCAAACCCACCAAATGATTTGGGGTCCAGTTATCATAGCAATGGACACATCTGAGGTAAATTTACTTCACTTGATTCAATATACAGATCCCAACCACCAGTTTCTTCTCCAGATTTGTTTGGAGCTGGGATTTGGTTCAGGCCAAGTGTTTTGTTTTGTTTGTTTATCCAAGATATGGTTTTGGATGCTTAGCAGGAAGGAAAAGAAAAAGCCATAACTGATGGATGTTAATTATGTTCATTTCAGATCTCCTTTTGGCAGCTGGAAGAGAAGGGAATGCCACCACAAAGGAAGGATTACTGGGGCGAGGTTCGCATTGCATTCAAAGGGAACACAAGTGCTGTGCAATACACATATCACTGCCATGACAGGTCAGTCCCTTTACTCTGGAGTCACTGTCAGAGTTCTGTGAGTAGCATCCATGATAACTCAGACCCTGCGTATGGATTTAAAAGTGATAAAAATGGTGTTAGATCGAATGCTTTATAGTATGCAAACGGTTAATGAAGGGAAGTTTCCAGAAGTGCTTTGTAGTGAGGCAAACTGAGTCAGCTTTGAATTTTCTGCCTTTTTGGATGACCTTTGGGTTTTTGCCTTGACCTGACCAGGTAGGCAAAGTCTGTGATTTCTGGCTTGTTGTTTGAAAAGAGCTGAGAACATCTCAGAAAGTACAAATAGTAACAGTGGCAACGAACAGCAGCTTATCAACTGTCGTTTGTGATGGCTTTAAGTCTTTTGCTCTCTGCTTCACCCCTTGAAGTATCCAGTGCTTTGATTTCTGTCTTTGGATACCAGTAATGTGTAGCTAAGACCTGGGGCAGTTCCTAGGAAATTGAATGCAATTTGATTTCTTTGGAAGAGTTTCAGATAGGACCAGATAGAGATGGTGCAAACCTGTGTCTTGGATGGCTTCAGAAGTTATTCCCTAATCTGGCAGTCAGGATTTGATTCTCCTGGTTAGAAGTTTAAGTTCTTTATAGTTCCCATAACTAAAACTCAGTTTTTGGTGGCTTTCTGGTGCTTTGGTCATTCCTTTAGTTAACTTAAACATGGTTTTATGCATATTCAGCTGCTGAGAAGACCGAGTGCCAGTGTAAACCATTCACACTTCGTATTTGTGTCACTGAGACTGAAAACTCTTTAGGTGCAAGGTGTTCTATAGGGCAAGTGCACTAGAGCAATTCTCATCTCTTGTATGTGCAAACTCCTTGAACAGTCTGTACTACTGTACAGACTCCAAACCAGTCAAAGACTAGTTCTATCTAACATTAAGCATCTGATTAGGTTGCCTGGGACACGGTCCTATGCTTCTTTACATACCTTTGGGTGAGTGGAGAGGAATAAATGGGTGCAGAAGGCGGCTCAGGCTTCAGGCAGATTGAATATTGCTCTGAAAAGGTCCATCTCTCCTGCTGATCATGTTGAGAGCTGAGGGCATAGCAGAAAGGGGATGGGTTCAGGACATTGCTGTGCAGGCTTTGAAACAAGCTGCAGACAAAGATGCCGTATCTTTGTATGGAGTGTCCTGGTTTGGGAGCTGTTGTGGAAATGGGATACAGAACCGTATATTAGGTGGCAGGGACATTACTTCATTTTTCTTCTTAAGCTTATCTGAGGGGAGGAAACTGTAGACCTTATCTTTTTCTGAGTGGAAAAACTGATCTCAAGTACATATGTTTGAAGCTAGCAACAGTGTGAGCCAGGTTAACTTGACTAAATAGGCATATGAGGCCACAGAATCTGACTGAGCCTAATTAGAAACCAGGATGCCTCCCAGCACTTAAAGTTTTCTTTCAAGATTATGATGAGCTGACAAAACGTATTAGTGAGAGGTGGAATTGGTATGAGCCATGTTTGGCATTTTACTACTTAGTGGCAGCAACAACAGGCCCTATATAGAGATCAGAACCACATGTGCACAAGCCCAGATTAATTCACCTCACCTACTTTTTGGTGCTTAATACCAGTACCTAAGTCAGTTGCACTCTCAGAGTCCATGGGATGGACTGAATCACCTTTGGAGGTGCTGCTGATCTTCTGTGGAGCCCAAGAAGACTGTGATATAAACAAGGGATCTCAGTGAATTGCCTGCACTTTGCTGGGATGAATGCAAGCCAAGATGTGGTGTCCACTCATCACAGTGAGACAACACAAAGCCCAAGTAAATTGAAAAGGAGAAGAGCGGGTTCTCAGAACTGATTTGTAGAGGAGAGGTATTGCGGTCTGCTAACTGTTGAATGCTGCTGGGTAGTTTGCAAACACTGGTGAGGATTTAGAGTTGAAGGAGGTGCACGGTAGTAGTTTCAGATTTCTTTCCGAAGATGTATTTTGCTTTGAGGCAGCACTCTCATTACCAGCACTAGCCTGGATTCCTCTGCCATCCATCCTGCCCATCGCATTAATACAGGCAGTGCACTGCCTCTGCCTGTGGGATCAAGCCATCAGTGCTGGAGCGGGGCCGTACAACTGTTGTGTCTGAGCACAGCCAGGCTGCCAGTGAGAAGCAGGGCTGATTGATGCTGGCTGACGGTGGGACCTATTGCCTACTAAATGCAGTCCTCTCCATCCGATGCCAGCAGGTGCTTTGCCTATCTGAGCACTGCCAACTTTCCTCCCGCTGTTCTCCTGAGTTCCAGTATTTCATCTTTGCTCGTGCTGCTGTTTCCAATCCCTCCACCTCCTTCCCAGCCCTTGGTGTCTGTTCAGAGACTCGGTCTCATTTGCTGCTGTCCTGGTGCCAGAATTTCAAGTCCGAGGCGATGGAGCTGCCTGTGTGTTGGGAGGACTCATGCTCGCTGGCTCCACCGTCTGGACCTGGCCCCAGCACAGAGCTCAGCAACCCCTAACAGGTCCCCTTGCTTTCTCTCCAAGAATATGATTAGAGGTTTGAAACTGAGCAGACAGCTGGTATACTCTCCCAGGGCAGCCTCTGTGTCTGGGCCTCCATTGTTTTTGTCCAAATCATATCTGATTCCTTTCCAAAAACGTTTCAGTCCATAAAAACCAGACCAGGTGCCTTTGGTTGTGCTCATTCCTGAAATACCAGCTACGAACAAAAGCGTTTTGGTTTGGTCTTAAAGTGGGTATGAAATTCATTTCAAACTGGGATGGTTTTTATTTCCCAATTAGAGCAGTTGAATCTTCCCTTATGATTTCCAGATAGAAAACTGACCTTGTTCAAATCAGTCCTTGGTCTTATACCTGATTTACTGTATCCTCTTTTACTGGATATTCAGTATTGCTTCGTGCCACGCTGCAGTCCTGAAATCTCACCCCTATATACATTCTTTGCACCCTGACATCTCGGGTATTTTACATGGAGTAGAACTATCAGATTACAGGTTTTGCTGCAATATGCTTTCCAATTTTGCTCGGTAATTTGCCAGAACAGGGGAAAAAGTGGAAGAAACCTTACCAGTCAAAATTGGTGGAAGTGTTTAAAAGCTCGGGTGGCCTCTGAGCTTTGGTTTACTTCTGCATCCCTGTTAACTGCGAAGCTGAGTGCTTTGTCCTCCAGACTGTCCTTCATCTAAACAGCATGAGCAGCACCACTGGCACCAGGGCTACGGAAGGGCTCCTGATGCTGCCAAGAAGATGGGCCCTCGTTACGGAGCGGAGATCTGCCAACCTTCTGTGCTGGGGAGTTTGCAAACTTCCACAACGCATCTGTTTTATTTCAGATCATGGATTGCACTGAATAGTCCTTTTGTGTGCTCTGTCTCTGACTACTAAAACTGGCTCTGAAGACGCCAGAGATAAATATGACAGCTACTGTTATAGAGTATCCCCTGGATACTATGGCCTGACCTGTACCCACTGTCTATCTTAACGTTGTCAGTAATAATGTTTATATTGCTGTGTCAACTTCATTTCTTATCGTGTAACCAGAGAGGGACCAAATGAACATAGAAAGCTTTTCTGTACCTCTGCATTCAGGGTCATTTGGAGGTCCACAGATGGGACAGGCACTTTGCCACTGAGCTGTTTACCCCGACAAATGCACAGTGTTGTATGTATCATTCAAGGGGAAAACAGCACTGTTTGAAATGACAGGAGAGCATTGCAAGGGTAGACTGAATGGCATGACTGCAGATTGGCAGGTCTGTCTACCCACAGTATGTGGTGTTACAGCAGGTTTCGCAGAGGTAGGCTCTGTCCATGTTTCCTGTGGGACATCACCTTCCAAACTTGCACAGATTCTGTGTGGGTTCAGAGAGCTACAGTAACACTAACCATGACTTTGTGTACTGTGCATGTTCATTGTTAAATTGGCTTCATTTTGCGTTGTGGAAATTAATACACTTCAATGGCAGGGGAGAAATGGATTTGTGTATCTATCCCTGGATAAAGGTGTGTTTGCATACGACTATATCAATAGCTAGGGAATGTGAGCATTCCTGTACCTGGCATAGTGTTTGTCATTACTTGCCTGGGAGCACCTGGCCCCGGTGAAGTGGTTGGAGTAAAAAGGAAGGCTGTTTCATTACACCTCTGAGCAGCGGGTCTTTGATGCCTGAATAAGGGTTTCCATCAGTCAATCTTATCTTCAGAGACTGGGTATTTTGGAAAATGTGACCCATTTTGTTGGTATTGAAGCATAGGCACCAGAAAAAGGCATGCTTATGCCTCTAGTGCTAGCAGCTCAGTTGCTGGAGTGTCACCAGTTCAGGACATCACCCAGCCAGAGCCGCTGGGAGCCCAGCTCTCCCTGCGCTGTCTCTGGACAGTGTTTGACCAGACTGCTTTTATCTCTCTAGTCTGTCTGTGGGAGTTGAATCTTTGTACAGAGACTGCATTGCTTGGCATCTAATCTGCACTAGTTGACTCAGTCAGCCTCAGAAGGCAAGGGGGGAGGGAGATAAGTAGGAGGAAGAAAGGTGGGAGTGGAAAATAACATATTTGAGGGGACAGCAGGAAGCCTGGGCTCATTCGCGTCTTGGGAATTGCTCAGGACATGACCAAGTGAGTGTTTCCTGATCCCCTCTTTTTTTGGTTGTTTCTGTTCCACTGTGGTCCAGGAAGAGAGGATGACTAGTAGGGCACAACTGGGGGAATCCCAGCATGGGTTATGCCCTTAGCAAATGCTTCTAGAAAGCCAAGTGTCCCAGGTGGGTGGTAACCTTGACCCTCCAAGATAACTTGGTTGCAAAGGTTTTCTTTATGTTCTTTTCTGTGCTACCTGGATTTCTGTTGGGAATCACTCATTCAATCCAGTCCTTGCTTACACCTCGAGAGGAGTTCTCTGCATGGAGGATATTTTAATACACATTTGCTTGTTATTGTTTGCTTTTTCTGTGGGGAGATGGATCAAAATGGAGACTAAATGAGGTTCCTTGGTGAGGGAAAGGAAGTAAGAAAGAGTTCTAAAAGATAAAAAACATTACTGCTTGGGGACAAAGGGATGGAGTTGTTTCAACCTGCAGGTTATTAGAGAAGAGGGCATTGTGGAGGTGGAGCCGTAAAGCAGGACAGGAAGGAGATGTGTGTAGCTATGGGTCTTTTCAAGCGCTTTAGGACACTCCAACATAAAAGTTGCCATGTGAATGTCAGATATTTTATCTGTTATTATTAAAGTTGGGGATCTGCTCACACTTTGAAAGATCAATAGTCCCACATTCTCCAAACAGGCAGAGCTGGGATCACAGGATGCTCATGGCATGTTCCATGTACTTCAGGGATTGATTATGTCTTTTCTTTGTCTGCCCTAATTAAATCAATAAATGGCCTTTGTAGCAGGTGATGAGTTGAGCTGCTTGAGGTCACTGAAGAGGGCATCCCGGCAGCCTTTGAAACAGAAAAGGATTTTGATCCAGAATAGCCAGGATGTCCCAGTTTCTTAGTCCTTTGGGCCAGCTTGTTCCTAGAACAGGGCTCTGAAGGCAAATAGAAGAGAACAGAAGAGATTTGTCTTCTCTGAGGGATGATCTAAGAAATCTGGTATTTCTGTTGTCTCAAAGATTTCACTGTTTACTCCAGTTGTCACCTGTTTTGTTTCTTCTCTGCTTCTCCTATTAACATATTAGTAATGCGGCGATGATTAGGTGAGCAGGTTATGTGTCAATTTGCATTATGATTTAGCTTCTAGTTGTACTGTAGCAACTCCTGTGTGTACAGGCATTGATGGGAACTGTATTGTGTGCTGTATAAACTCAGTGTTTCTTTGTCAAGGTGAGATCATTTTAAATGGAAGTGGGTAGAAAGAAATTTGGATTCAAATTCCTCTGGGTCCTGCAGTTGTTTGAAATCCAGATCAACTCCAAATGGATCCAAATTTTACATGCAATACATGTTTCACATCAATTCAGCCCAAGTGTAAGATTGACACAGCCTCATTCTCAGAGATGAAAACAAATGCAAATCTGTGTGCTGTAGTTTGTTCTGCTGGATTTGCCTGTTTGGGGTTTTTTTTCCCCTCAGATCGAGGCAAGGGCATTTGCAGGTGTTTTCTCTGTGGTAGTTGTTTGATGTTGGGTCCTGGCATGCAGGTATTTGAAAGAGTGACCACTGTGACTAGTAAGGCTGCTGCCATTTAGCCAGCCTTCTAAGGTAAGGGGTGTAAGCAGAAACCCAACCCTTTGGAAGCACATATCCTTCATTCCTTGGGACTGTCCAAGACAGTTCATCATTCCTAGAACTTCACACCTTGAGGATTACCAATCTCAAATGAAGCAGCACTAGTAGGATGAGGCGGGTTTTTTGCTCAGGGGTATAAAAATGATATCTTTTAACCTGTCAGTGTGCATTTAAAACACATCTGAGCTTTGAAAGAGGCTGTCCAAAAAGAAACCCAAGAGTAGTAAGACTGTGTTAGTAGAGCCAGTAGGCATTGAATAGTCTCTGTGGCGGTAGAAAAGCCTTAGGCTTCAAGCAATTGCTAATTATGTGGCTCTATTCCTTTTTAAGCAAATACCATGCAAGGGTTGTGAAGGAGGTAAAATGTGTTAAGCTGTGAAGAGTTACCAGGTTTGGGCTTGGTGTTTTTCCTTCTTTTTTCCCATGCTTCAATTTGGTATTACAGACTGGGCTCTGGTTTTAAAATAAAGGCGCATTCCCAAGTCCTGCCATCCATCTCTTAGAGCCCCTGTGTAAAGGGCACAAGTTATTCCACCTTAAAAAGAAAAGAAGTGGTGGGGGGGGGGGGGGGAGCAAAACCCACGCTGTGCAGAGAGGGAGAGAGTTACAGAAAGTGGGCCCCCTGCTTTTCTCAGAGGGGGAATGTAAGCAGATCCTTGCTGAAACTGCTTCACTCAGCAGTTTTCAGCTTGTTTTAATTGGCCTGGCCTGAAAGAATTCTGAATGCTGTACCTGTGCCAATGAAAATGCAAATGTTTCCCCGAGATGAGGCACTCGGAGTGCCTGTGCCCCAGCTCTGATAGCAGCAGCAGGGGCATGGAGACATGTATGTGATGGGAAATGGGGAGGCCTTGATCTAACTCAGCTTTGAAAACAAAGGGCTTTGGAAAATGAAGCATGAAGGAGGCAGAAAAAGGCAAAATGTAGGGTACCTACTGAAACTCCTGCAAAACCAGCAGCTTTTCTGTAGTGAAGCCCATTACCTTGCACTGGACCATTGGATCCTTTACTGATTTACAGGGGAACTTGGTATCTCTTTCTTTCTGTCTTTGTTTAATTGCTATTTGTTGTAGAAGGTTTCCTGACAGAAAGAAGGTTATTCCTTCAAGTTCAGAGATGCTGTCAGCAAGTGCATGTTTACAGCCAGTGGGTACGATGGTGCTGGGTACCACAGTGTGCCCTTGGAGACTGTCTTTCTGTAGAAGAATGGAGGTTACAAACTGATCCCAGACTCTTGATACCTGCAGGAATGAACAAGGAGGGCTGGGAGATACCAATTCCACGACATAGGTATTACAAATTACAGCCACAGAAAAATCTGTTCTTATCCATCCCTAAAACATGCTTCCTCATAAAGGACACGCACTAAAGTCCTTGAATGAATGACTAAGAAAAATTACCTGGCTCAGCTTATTTTTCTGCTTCATGTCAAATTACAGCTCAGTTGTGAGTTGGGAAAAGAAGTAATTTTCAATAAATGGTTGATCAATTCTTTTCTGTCTTTCTAACTCCCTATCCAGTAATGAATATGCATTCTTTGCATTTTCCAGATAAATATCCAGCATCTTAGGGTATTTAAAATTAGATCTGTATACATTTACAGAGTAATGATTATTCTGAATTTCATCCGAGGCAATTAAAAAGCATCACGATGACATTTAAGGTGATATTTTTCTCCCCTATGTTAAATAATTATAAATAATAATAATGATTAAACAAATTATTCTGTTCCTCCCAGTCTGGATCAACCTTTAGGTTAATAATCTAAATCATTAAAATTCATCTGTCTCTCAAAGGATTGAGTAGTTAAAAAAATTGGAGAAACCTTTCTGCATAAGGGTGATTGATAATTACCAAAGCAAAGATGTTTCGTGGGTAGAAATTGTGAAGGCTCAGCAGATTTGTCGGGTTATATATTGGTCTTGGTGAGGTAATAGTTTCAACAACTAAACACAGTACAGTTTTATCAACTGATGTCCTTTTCATAGGATGATGATACAAAGGCCAAGTCCAAGCCTGCTTCTTAGGGAACTGGCTCTCAGGTATTCATGGTTTGCAGCTACAAACTCATTGCATGATCTTAGATCACTGATGGCCATTTTTTGAGGTTATTATTTAATTACAGTGGGTGTAAGGCCCTTATATATGTTGGGGTATTTTATTTATTATTATTTTCCCTTAAACTGCCTCTATGAGGGTGATTTCTCTTGATTAAGTTCAGTCATCTAAAATCCAGATGTCTCTAGACCAAGCTGCTACTTAAGGGAATAACTGGTGGTGTCTCTCATTTCCCTGTTGGAAATGCTTTAGGGTTGGATGATTTGCCCCCACAGGTGCCTGTTTCTCTTTATTTGTAATGTAAAGTACATAGAAAATGAGAACTGAAACTCAACTTCTAGATGGTTACAGCTAAAAAATGAATAGGACTCAAGCTGTCTCTCAGCCTCTGTAACCAGAAGCACTCTTCTCCCTTAGACATTGCAAAGACAATGTGGTAAAAACCCTGAAATACTGTTTAGCTTCTCTATTGAGAAGAGCAATCTAAGATGACTATCTGAAAGGTATATGGACTCTTTTGGACTTTACACCTGTCTGGATAATTAGACTTGCCTGGCCACAAAGAGCCAAGGAAGAATGGATTTCCAATGCGGGAAGGAGGGATAAGGATTTCCCTCAGGGGTTTATTGGATTGTGAATTGCTCCACCTATTTGCAGAGTTTCTCAGAAGTAATCTGTGTTCATCCATCTTTCCCCCCACCTCCCTCTGGGGTATTAAATCTCTTCCCACTCTACTAAAACCAAGCCTTTATGTTGCCTTAATAAATTGCTTTCCTTGTTGAACGCGACTGTGCTTTGCAGGAAAACACCCACTTCAAAGCAATCAGGACCAAATAGGTACCCTATATACAGAACACAGACTGAGGAGACCCTCTTTAAAAATGCAGGGGGCTGTGGGGCTGTGGAGTTACGTCTGATTTCACTGAACACACACTCCAGCTGTTGATAATGCTCTCTTCTGTCTTTCTGTCTCTCTTTCTTTTTTTCCTTATAGACATTTTATATTCTTATCTTGGTTTGCCCCTTACACCTCCCTCTTTCCATCCCTTCCGTCTTGTTATCTTCCTAGGTGTCCCTAGCTGAGTATGAATGCTGGTTTTCCAGCTCAGATCTAAAGTCCCCTGAGATGCCATAGTCCAGCCCTAGCATCCAGTCGTTGCTCGCTGCAGACGGACTGACATTCCCTGGAGAACAGCCTTGCTCAGGAAATGTAGCTATTTCCGGTCTCGGCTGCAGCCAGGAAATGAGGAGGCAGCAGTGGAGATATTTTCTGTATTTGAAGGGATTTTTCCTTACTTTATAGCAAGGATTAGTCTGTAGCGAGGGGCTGGTTGAAACCCTTGGCCCTGTGAGGCACTGTCTGAATGTGGTGTTGTGTTAGAACCAGGTTCACATGAAGGCTTGGGATTCAAAGCAGCAAAATGTTAGTAAATGATCCCAAGATTTGAAGCCAAAATAGTAAACATTACTTCATAAAGCCTTTCTGCTTTCTGCTGTTCTCATTTGCTTGTTTGTTTGATTTTAGTTTGCTTGTTTGTTTTTAATTTGGACAAAATTAAATAATTTAAAGCCTCTTCAGAACTCAGAGCAGCGCCTTTTGGGTGCTGCACATGGACAGATTCCCATCTGCTTCCACTGCAATGAAAAGGATTTCAGATCCACTCTAATTCTGGCCCACTTCCGTGTTCATTTTAAATAGAATTTCTTAAAAGGAACCTCAGGAGAATGTAAAGCAGTCAAGGGTATTTTAGTTTTAATGGAAGATGTGTAGCTAATCCCCTAGATTGTTTTAAAAGTCTCATTCTTATTAGTGTGAATATCCTGTAAATTTCTGCTGCAAGGAGTGGTTAAAACACTGAAAGTAAGTTTTATTCCATGTAAAAATGTTGCTGCACCATTAGCCTGATTTTTCCCCGGGTGAAGCTTCTGTGACTGCGGATCAAGCATTAACAGCGGTTGCCAGTGCGTTGTGTTGCGTTAGTTCTTCGGAACTGGAGCCACAAACCACAGCCAAAATCCTGCCATCACCTTACAGACACAAACAAGAGCTGGCCTCTGCCCTAAGTGTGTGTATTACAAGAGTGCCTACAGCAAACATTTCCCAATGAAGGAATGCGTGACACCAGCCATATATGTGCCCCAAAGGAGCCAAATCTGTTATCTGTGCAGCCCCTGATGCCACAGAGTTTAGGTCATAGCAAGGTGTTTGAAACGCCAACACACGGGATCCAAGCTGGAGTGGTGCCTTTTTGTGCTAGGGGTGGCACAGGTACTTGGTTTTTTTACTGCATCCCAGGGAGTTTGCTCTAAATTGGTGACTTGCTGTGTTGTGTTTTGCTTTCCACAGGTAGGGCTGTGTTTAGATTGGGTGTTTGGTGCCTGCTTGGTGCAGATCTGTTGCTCACAGAGCAGCGAAGCCCGCAGGTTGTAGGTCTGAAGAGAAAAAAGGGAGAAAAAGGGCGAGTGACTTGCTTGTAGTCATCCAGAAGGAAAACATAAATCTTCTGACCTGCAGTACAATGCTTGTTCCCTTAGCACCCACTGCCTCACAAGCAATGTCTCTGATCTTTACGTATGTGATAGTCCCACTGAGTTCAGTTGTGGCTAAGGAAACACAAATATTGTTCCTTACATGTGGAGAGTTGCTCATGTACTAATCAGATGAAGAACAAAGATACCCATCTCAGCCTTATTAACTTCATCACACAATTCATCATTGGAGTGGGTAACTGAAGGCTCAATTAGGCACTTGTGATTTTGGCTAGTGCCTGCAGAATAGTGTCTTATTGTATAACTTTGTTTGGTTTTGGTTTTATATAGTAAAGCACAAAAAACATTTGCTCATGAGACAGACTAGGGTCACACTGCCAGAAATAGAGGCTCCCGACAATTATACAGGATGTTGCTGTGGTGTTATCATATGATTCATCCACTATGAGTATGAACAATTGTTAACCTCAAGACACTCTCACTTTCACGCCCTCTGACACACATACCAGTGAGGACAAATATCCTCAAGATGAGTAAAACATTAGGACTGGGATTTTAACTCATGAAGGTCAGTTCATTTCAGGTTCATATGTTAAGCCTTGATTTTGCTGTGTCCCCTCCTTGAGCCTAGGGGTTGTAAGGAGGATTTTCTGCAAGCAGTATGGTGTGCTTGCTTAGTGATTCCTTTTTGGAGGCTGGTTGACCATAGTAATGGCTGCTGATAGAGGCTATCAAAATGGAAACTGTTGAAATCAGTTACAAAGAGAGTAAATTTGGCCCAGATGATCTGATACAACTGAGCTGAATGCAGGAGGGAGTTATACTGAGGAACACATCCAGTAAAGCTGGAAGAAACATGGCCAAAGGTATTCAAGAGCTTGCAAGTGTCATTCTTGTGTCTCTGCAGGCTTTGCTTGAACGTAAGCTTGGCAGTTATAAATTGGTAGAGCAATAGCAGCTTGTATCAGCTGAGCAGCTGGAATTTAAGACTTGTAGCTGCAAACTTGCATGTCCCGAATGTCCCCTACCATGGATAACAGCTGGATAATGGATGAACTTCTATGCAATCCCTTCTATTGCAAGCGTTTTGTTATCTTACGTAGCATAATGCTTCTCTTTCCCATAGGTGGTTGAGGACCACCACTGGGTGTGCCTTGTGCTATCATTCTTGTTTAATTGAGTTTAATTTAGTTCTGGACCTTCCGTTAAGAACTTGACTCAGGCACTTGCTGGTGGTCAGCCATCTTTTGCTGGCTATTCTCCTTGCGAAGTCGCATCACTAGATGGCAGTGCAATGGCAAAAACCTGCCCTGCCTGTACTGCTGGGGAGAAAAGTAAAATTTCACCTAAAATTGGCTGAAATTTGAAATTTGAATGCAAAACAACCACACCTTCAAATACCTCTTCAACCTCCTGAAGTTCCTGTATCACTCTCTGTAAAAAGACCTAGGACAAGGTCTTCACTTATGGCCCAATGGCATAGGAGCTACACTGATTTATGCCACCCACAAATTTGGCCTCTCAGGAGTATCGCAGCCGTACTTGTGGTTTGCATGTGTATGAGATTAGGTCAGGAAATCTGGGTAAGTTTTCAAATGCAGAAACAGTAAAGCGAGCAAACATGATATTTTTCTTCAAATTTAAGCTTTCCTCTCTCTTCAGCTTTGGCTCACGCTCTCCCACAGGGTAATGGTTTGAGTTGCTTTGCAGCCCCAGACTTCGTGGTGCAATAAATTAAGCTACAGGTCATCTCAGTTTGCTTGAAATAAAAAGGCTCTGCAGCATTCAATCCTGTTTTGTGGCCCAAAGGGGAATTTAAGTGGGGCACAGATATTGGTTTGGTTTTCTGCAGGGAGAATTCCATTCTATGAGCCCAATATAATTGAAGCATACGGAGTACGTGCGTTCATGAATGTTTTCATAGATCTGGATTAGCACCCTCGTTTATGACCAAGATTTTAACAAGGAGGAAAATGTCACAGTATAGGAAAATAAACAGGGTGGAAATAAATGTCAGAAAGACAGTGTACACCATGCTAAACATCGTCCTTTTCGGACGTCATGAAGACAGCTGTTGGCCGAGAGTGAGATCTGAAGGTCTTTGTTAGGAAACGTTATTGCTGAGATTTTCACTGTTTGGATTTCCTGTTTTCCTCACTTCTGAACCCTTTAGCTTTTGTAATCTAGGCAGGGTCAGGTCTGGTCATCCGTGGGGAAACAGACTGGCTGAACAACAAGGCTATGTGCTGCAAGAACAGCACTGGGGAGTCAGTAGGTAAACGGCTGGATAGGTTGTGGAGTCAGCCAGGATTCTCATCGGAGTCTACTCTGACCTTCTGTGCAGTGCTGCCCATAAGGTTTCCCTGTCTGAACTGCATCTGTCTAGATAAAAAATATCAGTCCTTGATTTTAAAATGCTGAGTGATGGCAAACCACTCACTGTCCTTCAGAAGCGCTTCCAGGGGTTAATTGCCTTTGGCTGTTAAAAATGAGTGTCTTATTTTTGGTCAAAATCTACTTAGCTTTAATTTCCTTGTCACTGCATTTGGTTATGCATCTATCTGTAGACAGAAAAGCTCTCATGAAAATTTGTTGTAGAAGTCTTTGATACCCAGATATGATATGCTCCAAAAGATGCTCCAGGAGCTGTTGTCTTCCAGATAAGATGTGGAAGTCAGATTGGAACCATTTAATCTCTCTCAAACCCCATATTTTTTTAAAATAATGTGCCAGAATCTGTTCAGGTTTGACTATAATGCTGTGTCATAAGATGCTTTTAACAGTCCTGGTCTGAAGTGGGGATCTCCCTGCATGCATGTGCCTTTATGTCTTCATTGGCCGAACACTGTGATGTTTTCCCTGGCAATACGTAAAGCAAAGTTAGCCCTAGAGGATGAAATTAAACCAGTGTAAAGGTGCATGACTGAAAATATATAGAAAGAGGTTGAAAAGTCCCACCCACTGTGTCCACATTTGGTGGCGGGTCATATAACTACACCAGAACAATTGAAGGGATATAATCCTATTGTGATAGGTGCTATTAGTGTTATTGTGCAATATTATTTGTCACTGTGTGGTACTTAACAGTTACTCTACGTAAAGTGATTAAACACTGTACAATGTGGGTGTGTAGCAGGTGAGCCTATGGAGTAGATCAGTGCTGTCTGTCAGTCTAGTTCTTTGTGTAGAGCTTGAAGGAACAACTGACATGGAGTACTTAACTCATTTTATCTCCTGCACATTTGTTTGGTGTAAGGTAAACTTGGTCCTGTCTTACCTTCCTTGGAGTGAGACCAGGAATTCTGCATAGTACTATCTCTGACAGAATCCCTCTTTTCTTTTCCATCATTCAGTTTTTACTCCAAACTCTGTTTTTCACCATCAGATAGCTTAGATCTACTCTGGATCAGTCTTCACCAGGCAAACATATTCTCTTCCCTTCCTAATTATTCATAGCCCATTTTCTCACAGTTATACGTTGGCTTTTCTCAGGCCCATCCTTGAGAAAAGCACATGGCACAGCTCATCCATGGTTTTGAGTTCTTTGGTGGTAGTGAAATCCTTCCAGCTGCAATTGTAACTAAGTTCAACTTTTTGAAGGACAGCTGGGAAGACTTTCACAGGGTGGTGTTTAATGGTTCTGTTTGTCTCAGAACCTCCACCAAATGTCTTGGGTTTCACCTTCAAATTCATAGGTATAGGGGATGCCATGCAGACTTTCAGGACTTGATTCTCTTCTCACCTTCTGTGCTGACTTGAAGAAAAGCAGAGAAATTACCTGGGTTATATCAGTGTCATTTGTGTGTAAGAGGACAATTGGGTTCTTGGGTTGCTGGATGGATAGTATAAAGCTGTTGGGTATCTGAAGGCATGAGGGCTATTCTGCAAGATGAACTATGATGCAGAGCAAGGCAACCCAGGGTCCTGCTGTGGTATGTGATGTATCGCATCTAAGTGGACAGTATGCCCCACCTCTCCTTCTCCAGAGCAGGTGGACCTGCCACTGGCTCCAGTTCTCCCACTCACTGACGCTCCCAGCATTGCTGCAACAGGACGTTGTGATTTACAAGGACTGGCCAGCAGGAAATTCCTACCTCCGCCCCCCCCACCCCCCGGAGAAAGGAGGAAGCAGGAGAAGCGCCGTGACTCAGAGTCATGCCTGAGTCACTGCATACGCGGTTCCTGGGGTGGTGCTCAGATCACACCAGCCGTAATCCTGACCCTGCACTCGGTGCCGGTCACCATCCCCTTAAGTGCAGCTGGAGTTAACTTGCCCTCCTGCACTGATGCCTGCAGTTATGTGAGGGGGGAAGTGAGAAGCTGCATATAGAAAAAGACCTGATTGAGTTAATGCTATTCTATAACACATGAATAAACAGCTTATAGCAGGTGCTTGGCATCTTATGATAATCAACAGGGTATTTATTTGGGATCAGAAAATATACTTAGTTGAACAAATCTCTCGTCTGTCTTTGGCTTACCACAGACTCGCTGAAATTGGATGGGGTCATTTGCTGTCTACTTGCAGATAATAAATCAGAGGGCTGAAGAAACTGCAGGAGAAAGGGCATGAACTGACCAAACATTCAGCTTATTGTAGTAGCCATCAGCACAGCCAAAGTGAAACTTTCCCAGCAAGTTTTCACTTATCTCAAATCCAGTTATTCCCTGCAGACAGCTGAGTTGTCTAAGTAAATAGAGGTCACTTTACCTTGACTAAACAATGACTTTGCTATAGTCGGTGCCAGCTATGTAACAGTTACAAAATGTACTTTAAAGGCTTGTTGGAAGCAGGCTGCCAGGGTGAATGAACCAGTCAGTCTGGTCTACTTTGGGCAGGATTTAGGATGCTTAGTTAGATGAAGCTGTGGTTGGATCAGCTGATCCCGTTCTTTGAGTGGGGATATAGTATGCAAATGAACAGACGTGTCTAAGGAGGAAGCGGACAGGAGCTGGGGGAGTGGAGAAAGGATGACTTTCCTCTGATGTCAAAAATCCCATCATTCAGTGCTCACAGGGAAAAAGACAAGAGGAGAAGAACGTGGAGAAAGAGAGAGGGAGAGAGAGAAGAAATGAAGGGAAAGGACACACTAATTTTCCTCCCGAATCATGTAGGCTAATCATGTCCACCTTAATAGAATGGAGAAATGAGCCTGATCCCGAGTGCCAAGTTCTGCACAGCCTTCCAAGCCCCAGGGATTGTTCACAACCCCATCCCGATCTGGACTTGGTTAGTACTGTCTTGATATGAATAATCAGGTAGATAAAAATTGTCAAGAAAACTTACTGCAGTTTCCTCAGGGCTCTCTTTGTGTTATCTTTTCTTTCTGGCAATTTTAATTCTCTGATCATTGTCTGTGTTTCTCAGAGGTGTTAGATATCCAGCTCTGCTAGAATTGCTGCAGTGCTGTGAGAAAGGACCAGAGCTGGCTGTAAGTGAATTAGCTGGAGCACCAGCCGCAGGAGAGCTGGAGTTGCCTGGAGCTCTGTCCAGGTTGCTAATTCTTCCTTCCGAGGGGCTGGTTTCAAAAGGTGCCAGATTTGTCCTTCGTGCATTTTGCTGTGTGCCGTTGCCTGTAATTAGTTTCTCAACTGGAAAAGCTTTCTCTACTGGGAAAGAGGAAAAAAAAAGGGAAAGAAAAAGGAAAGAAAAGCTAGAAAACAACCCCACACAGTTTTAGCAATGGGTTGTTTTTCTAAGCAATTAATTAAGCGCTGATTTTAAAAGAATTTGAATGAATCCTCCTTCCATTCTGTGTCAAGCATGGATCTTGTATTAATCACTTCACTCCTCTCTGAGTAAGGACTGAAAAAGATGCATAGAGTAAAAATTTCCTCAGGAAATGAATCAGACAAGGAACCTATGCCTCATCTCGCCTCCTACAAATGAAGAAAGAGAGGATTTTGTCAATGGTGGGTCAGTTTACAAATATGTCCTTTGCAGTGTGAGTCATATGTAGTGATACATTTCACAGCAATGCAACCACAGATGCAGTTTAAGTCCAGGACCGAATGGCAGCTAAAGATAAATAGCAATGAATCCTCTTGCCTGTGATAGTAATGAAAATGCAACCTGTCAGACCTGCTTGTGTGTCAGCCAGCTCTTGCTGCTTTTTAAACCAGTGGCAAATTCTTGCTCACTTTAATGGGAGCAGAATAATCCCTCGGGATGTGGTCATGTGATTTCCATTTGCTGATAAGCAAGGAAGACGTGGATTTTTACAGGATGGAGCTGGTAGAGTACCTGCCCTGCCATGGGCACCTTTAGTTTACAACACTGGAGTCCTAAGGAGAGGGGGCAGCATTTCAGTACAGTCTCCAGTCACATGTGGGTATCACCTCATTTCAGGGAGGTGATAAAGGATTCAGGAGCAAGTGGGAAGCAGCACTGTCTGTGGAGCTGGCTGCAATGTGTTACTAGGGTTGAGATTCCCAAAATGCTGGACAAATATTTAGGGTTTTCTTCCAAAAGCGCCAGTCTTTGTTAGTGTTATAGCTGCTAAGCGATGTGTAAAAGCTGTTGTCATGAAGCTACCATCAAGATTTGCTGTTGTTGTTTCAGTTGTGGGTGAGATAATGAAATCTAGCAGAAAATATGAGCTGAAATACAAAGATTTGAATAGTTTTCACTGGTGCCACTTTCCCCAGTGTTTCCTGAGACTAACCCTTGTAAGTGTGTTAGTACTCATGGTTTTCTTTACTGAGTTTCTCTGTGTCAGCTCTACCTTGCCAGGCTTTAAAAATGTTAGGCAAGGAATCAGATGTGGGTCAGATATTTCATAGAATCCCAGACTGGTTTGTGTTAGAAGGGCCCTTACAGACCATCCAGTTTCAACCCCCTGCCACGGGCAGGGACACCTTCCACTAGAGCAGGTTGCTCCAAGCCCCTGCGTCCAACCTGGCCTTGAACACTGCCAGGGATGGGGCAGCCACAGCTTCTCTGGTCAACCTGTGCCAGCACCTCAGCACCCTCACAAGGAAGACTATTTAGTGGGTGTGCCAAAGTCAATGGTGCTATCACAATTTATTACTGACCAAGATCCATCCATTGGTGTGTGACAAAGTGTGATAAGACAAATTGCTGAGATGCTGCAGGTCTTTTTATTAAAGACAATGGCCATCCTTGGAAAGATCTTTGTATTAAACAGATTCATAGATGGTAGTATATTTATCAGTGTATGTGCAGTCTTTCAGTCTCTAGGCTCAAAGGCCTCCACAGTTCACAAGTATCAATCGGCATGTTCCTTCCTAAAGGTGGTAATACTGGGACAACACCAAAACGTTTGAAATGGGATGGAGGATGGCAGACCTGGAGTCAAATTGAAACTTCCTAAATCTGTGGCCAGCACTTCAACCGTAAGATAAGTCTTCTCTTTCGGGTTAAGCATTCCCACTTACAAAAAGAGCCAGAGGCTCTTGATTATCCATGCAAAACAGGCCAGGGCTTTGATTCGTGAGGTTTTGTCTGACACACTTTTAAATGCATGAAGCTCAATTTAGATTCCAAAAGAAAATCTAAATTTGATGGTTGAGACATATACCCACTTTTCTCTCTTATCCTGAGGCACCATTCTCCACCCTTCCCTTTTCCTCCTCAAAAAGTGATACCACCTAATGCTTTGAACCAAGAAAGCATATTTCAAGATCAGTGTGGAACAATTAAACCAATGATCTGTACGCTTCAAGGAGAAAACTGAGCTGCAGTAGCTCTGCTTTGACAGGTCTTTGGAGGATTTCAAGGAAGTTACACCCACTTCATTCATGATAATCGGCTGTTTAACGCAGAGCAGCTCAGTGTTATGAATGAAAGGGAGCATGTTTTGGCTTGCAGAACAACTCACAAATCTAATGCTTCACTCGTCAAATAACCAGCCACATTAAAAAAAAAAAAAAAAAAAGGCTGACTTCATTCTTGAAATGAAATTAATGAATGCAAGATTCAATGGAAAAAAATCATCTCTTGCTTTAGAGATCCAGAAACATTTTACCTCTCCTTACTGTGAATGTATGAGTCACTGTGGCTGGAAAAGCTGGGGGAAAATGTAGCCTCTGAATGGACTTTGATGCAGCTAAGACCAGGTCTTTGGTGGGTTTTGTGCGTTTCATTAGAACATTGAGTTGCTGGATTTAATATCATTTTGGTGGCAAAAGAGAAACAGAAGGAAAGAGAATATAAAGGGTAATATATGGATCTACAGAAGTAGTAAGTTTTCTCTTGGATGAGAAGCTGTGGGCTCTGTGCTGTGCCTAAGTTGCCCTGCTGCTTAGAAATACATTGATTTTTGCCTATGGACCTGGCTTTGTGGAATACCATGATTTCCCCAGGTGTTGTACGGCTGTTGGAGCTGCCTTGGGTCAAGTGCCTTCATGCCTTCTAGCAACACTGGGTTTATAGACTCTGGAGAGCAGGATTCCTGGGAGACTTTTGTAGGCAAATGTAGTTTAGGACACCTTGAAATAAAGGCAGGTGCAAAGATAGTTTAAGGCTGTCTTTCTACTTTCCCATATTCACAGTTCGTTTGGTAATAAAATGGCTTTCTGGAGGAGCAACGTGCACATCCATCCTACTGTCTCCTTTACCAGGCAGTGATTTGCCTGTGCTTGAGCAGGAAGGAGCACACTTACTTTGATCAAATAAACACCCACAGGTGGTTGCAAAATGTTTGACATGGAACTAACTGAATGTTTATTACTTGCGTCTTTGCAAGCCATATGTATAATCACTTCCCCTAATGGGTATAATCATTTCCCTTGCTGGTTCTCATCTGGATTTGGGGTGAAAGTGACATGTAATATTTTTCTTCTCAACAGTATTTTACAAAACATTAATAGTTTTCACAATTTTTCTTCTGAGGGGATTGTATTATCAGGTTTATCTGAGAAATACATGGTGATAGAGGTTAAGTGATTTTTACCCAGAATGGGTCAATAGTAAAGACTAGGGTTAACTATTTAATTCAAAAACCATTAGAGCAGATCTGTCTTTTGAGCCCAAGAGCATCAAAGCGTATCTCTCCATCTTAGTGCCTAGATAACTTCCAGGTCTATAGTACTCAGGCACCCCACAGCACTGTATCACTAGAAGCTAGAATATTGTTTCTGACTTATATTAATGGATGAGGAACTGATGGACTTGCCCAGGACCTTGGAGAAAGCCTGTAGTAGAGACAGTTTGGCTCTGGATCTACTTGACTTGAGTTTATGACATGGTGCAATCGTAATAATTAATAATAATCATAGTGTAATAATATTA
>NW_009930302.1:0-4870 GCF_000696875.1 Nestor notabilis | reverse complement strand
ACATGATTACAACTGTGTACTGAATTTCATTTGGGAAACAGACAAGTCAGATGAAAGACAGACAGAGCACCACTACGTCTGATTATTCACTTGATGTTCTTCTGCACCATATTCAGTCTTATGATCTCTTGGAAAGCAGCAGCTAGAAACACAAGATGCCCACAGAGAAAAGGAAGAAAAGGAGCTGGTAAAGAGCATCTTCAGGAGGCTGGAAAAACAAAAATCCAATTTGGCAAGGACAAGCAAGAAAGATCCTTAGAAGAGAGAAATGAGAGAGCAAGCTCCTAATTCCAAAAGGGATGTTGGCAAACACCACAGATGTCACTCAGCACTGACAGTGAGTTTGGAAGCTTTTTGCCATCAGAAAATATTTCTCAATTAAAATAAAAAAGGAGATACACTTGAAGGAAATTATCTTACTCATGAAATCCTGTTACACCTTTTCAAACTGCTCTGCAACAAACCACAGCAGATTCTGCACATCCAGACTGTAACAATTTGCAAAGCCAAAACATCTGGAATTTCCCACAGCTGAACACATTAACGGAGCCCACCCCAAATAAGACCAGCATTTTGCTGTCACTTGAAGTGTGATACTGAATAACCTCCTTCTGGTGTAAACTGACAGTGAGGACCCCTACTACATGTTTAAGTTTGCACAATGAGGCTTTTCAACACAAAAGGTCATAACCTATAACATGACAGCTTTACACCTCTACTACACTACCTACGTTTTTACAGGCTTTAAACATACAAAGGAAATGATTAATATTCTCTGGAATGAGACTAAATTAACAGTAATACACAAACAGCTTTCTGTATTTTGTTACATTCTCAATCCTGCTCTAGAATTACTGTCCTATTTAATATTTCTTACTGAACACTTCTTCTTGCTTCAAAGCAGCAACAGAGAGAAAAAAAACAACTCAATCATAAACACTGCTTCTATACACAGCAGACTCCAGTGCCTCTTCCTGCTAACAGCTGTTTGCATTAGAAGTTTCAGTGCACTTTAACAGCCAGCAAGAGATGACCTGATGCTCCTGACACCTGCATTAATAGAGAGATCCACTAATGTATATAGTTTCAGGAGCCCTTAAAAATACAGCAGGATTAGCTATGGAATGACAATGGAAAATTTGTCATCTTCCTACATCACTGCTTCAGGCATATCACAGGATTTCTGGGAATGGAGAAAGGACACGATGACCTGAAACCTCCTCATCTCTAGCAGCTGGATATAGCTCATTTCCAAATTGGTTGTATTTGGGTGACTAAATCGAGTGCTTGTGGAATAACTGCCTAAGAGACTGTTGTTGTATGGATGTTGAAGCATGTGTCTATCGCTGCCTATTTTCCACATCTCTTCCTTCATAGGATAAAACACTTCACTGGTTGTGCCTCAAACTGATTCCAGTGCAAAATGGCAGAGGTATCTCAGAAAATATCTGAGAAATATCAAAGATGTGTTAATATGAGCTCTCAAGGACTAAACCCAAAGTCTGAGCTAAATTAAATGCTAAACTTAAAAGATACTTGCTTAATTACATATATCAAAATTCCATTTCTGATGGATCAGCTCCAGCTGGGGGCAGGGAGGATTTTCATCCTGGCAAATATTTCAGCCAAGCAGATGAGCTACACTATTCCAGTACCCAGCCAGAAGCCAACAGCCACAACTGACTAGAGATCACAGGTGCAAATCCCAGGAGTTAGCACACAACTGGGGCTATTAATATATTTTCTGAAACTGAAGGTAAGTGTCCCCAAATTGACACCAGTCATATTGTCTACATCCTCAAACCTGCCAGCCGAAAGCAGCCAAATAAGACCAGCAGAACTGAAGATTAACGGTTATTCACATCAGTGATGAACTATCGAAGGTTCAGTTACTAGATTTCAGCTACTGCATAAAACCAGCCGGTACACACATCAGCTCATAAGGTCTCCGCAACAGCTAAACTTTGCCAAAGTGTGATTTTGTACATAGCAGTGATACATCAACGCCAGACCTAACTCCTGCTGGTTGCCAGAAACACAACAGAGGGAGAGGGCACTGCTAACACCATGAAACCTCAAAAACAGCTGCTTCCTGAACCAGACTGACCAAAATACTTTCCAATGAAAAGTGAAGCTTGACAAGTCTGTCAAAGGTAATTAGGAAAGCACCGAAGTTTAAGCAAACAGGATCCAACCAGAACTTAAGATCAGAGTCATGGTTTTAAAGCCACAGGAATCACTGTAGATTGAATCTGTTCTGCACAGCGATCCCCGCAGTAAATCTAACCTCCCAGAGGAGTAAGTGACTGCTGGCACACGAGCACGTGTGGCAGCTAAATGCCAAACAGGCTATTCTGGTCAATAAGCTTCCAAAAACAAGTCAATAAGGAAAATGAGAATCTAGCATGAGAAGTTTGTCTTGATTTGGAATTGGATCATGCATATTCCCATCTTTACCAGGCTGCTCTTCTGTGATTTCCCCTCCTTCCCATGTAGGGCCAGCAAAGAAAACACTGTAGAACAATCATTCAAAACCAGACACAAGATTCATGATGCTGCACCTGACCCCACTTAATTTCTGGCAATAGAACAGGTAGGTAATGTCAGAGAAGAAGGAGGTCTCTCTACTCACCAGATGGCTCCTCTGGCTCGCTTTCATTCTCCTCTTCTGCAGGAGCTGGGGGAGGTGGTGGTGGCAGTTTCTTCTCTTTCTCAGCTTTAGCATTTCTCTCTTCTTCAGAGTAATACTCATCTTCTGACAGGTTTGCAAGACTCTCATCCATCTCTCTATACTCCACCTGCAAGAAGCACCACAGAGCATAAACAAACACACTGAAGATGTCTCTCAGTCTCACTGCTAAAATGAACACTGCAAACAACAAAATTGCTTATAGCTCAAAGAAAAGGCCTGAGGTACCTTGTCTATTACAGCTGCCATGTTACAAAATCCTCAACAGCTTAACAAGTTCCCTGTTTTACCTCCACTAAAGTCTTCAGCACCCAACTGTCAACAATAGGAATTTCCTGCTCCTACTGAACCCAGTTCATTGGTATTTGTTATATTATCATTCAACCTCTTTGGTTTTCTTCCCCTTCTTCACCTCCCTGTCAAACCCAGGGGTAACGAATCACCTCTATGTCCAGTTCATATATTCCAACTTGCATTTATCTGTCAAACGTGGGTGACCAGAACTGTACACAAGATTTCCTGAGGAAATCCCACCCGTCAGTGCAGAGGATCCCATTTGCCTCCTCCCCAAGACAGTCACAACAGAAAATGAAAAAAGTAATTAAAAATCTTTATTGTAAATTATGTTTTGTTCTTTTGTCCAGTAAGAATAAAGAATATTACCAGCTAAAGACTTGCTCCAACTTAAAGGAACATGGAAACCCCAAGGAACAACCCAGAAGAGACGCACCTCACACTGGTTAACAAACCAAGCTTTTTCCCCCAAAGTTAGAAAGCTTCTGTACTTCTACCTGTTGGAAAGGGGGAAAATACCACTTCTCACAATATGCAGCCATGGGAAAAACAAAAAGAAAGCAGCTGGTGACCCTCCAACATCCTGGAGGTCAACTTGTGCCATGAGGTGACAAAACCAACTCTCCATGTATCTTCAGAAGAATGGCACATCTTTCACAGTCCAAGTTCAGTCATTAACACAGGGCAATAATGGGCACAATTCACAACAGCATCGGGAAGCCCATGTACAGGAAAGCCTGAGTTCAGTAAACCACTAACACGCTCCATGATCTACCTTTTAAACACTCACATTCCATGTCCAGCACGTTCAGTTCTCACTGTGCAGCAAACGTTGCACCACCAGGATCTTTTGTGCACCCACGTTCTGAAGCAAGTTACAATGATCCCAAGGCATCGTAAGTATATTACCACAGGCATTTAAACCCAACACAAGCTACTTCTGCCCTAAGGCCCTCTGAAGCCTCCCACCCTCCTCCAGCTCACACAACTTGCAGAGAACAATTAAGTCCAATGAAAAACCCTAAGCTTTGCCCTACTTTCAACCTGGATACCCTCCTCAGCTGAGTTCACACCACGGACATTCACAGTAAGGTGACCATGTGCTGATGATGGGGATACACTCTGCCAAAAGAGATTAACATCTTTAGCAAATGGGTATTTTCAAAGCAGAGAAACATCCCTGAAACTCAGCCCACAGACAGCGCACAAACTCCTGCTTGTTAACAGATGACTATGAAGCAATTAAAACCCAGGTATGCTGCCTTTAAAGATCACAAAACGGTCTGGGTTGGAAGGAACTGCACAAATCATCCAGTTCCAATCCCTGCCATGGGCAGGGACACCTTCCACTAGAGCCGGTTGCTCCAAGCCCCTGTGTCCAACCTGCCCTTGAACACTGCCAGGGATGGGGCAGCCACAGCTTCTCTGGGCACCCTGTGCCAGCACCTCAGCACCCTCACAGGGAAGAGCTTCTGCCCAAGAGCTCATCTCAATCTCCCCTCTGGCAGGTTAAAAGATGCACCAGACTGACCCACACAGCAATTCCTGCATGCAAAGGACCAGACGAGCTATCACATCAGGTCAGAGCTCTTAAGAGTAAGACATTCAGTGCCATGGCCACAGTACAACGGAGTTCCTAAAAGCATTTTCAGCTCCCATATGAAGCACACCCCGCACTGGGCACTGCAGAGATCTTCAGAGTCTTCTGCAAGAAGGTTTCCAATAACGTTTCCACGAAAGAAACGGCAATATTCTTGATGTTCAGAGTCACTCATGAAAATTACGTACCAAATCACGGCCCAAAGGCCCAAATTATCAGAAGCTGTTTGTAGCCTTTAGATTTCATCGATAAATCTCACCATTATCAGCCGGGCTGCACCGAGCAGG
>NW_009930301.1:0-6932 GCF_000696875.1 Nestor notabilis | reverse complement strand
GAGCTTTAAGGTCCCTTCCAACCCGAACCATCCTGTGATTCTCACCACTTCATCCTCCCTAGTGACTGTCCTGCAGAAATATTGACGGTTCTTATGCCCTTTTATTTTTAACCTACTCCTGCAAAAGTCTAATATAAAAAGCGTACAAGTAGTTTTGGGTGTGTAGAATGCAAAGTTCAACTCTCTGGGCAAAACTGTATTCAGGCTTTTACAGGTAGGCAGGGAAGATGTAGAAAATTTTTAGGTTGAAAGTATCTTAGCAAGTCAAATCAAAGACCAGTTAAGCCAGTACTTTACAAATTTGTAGTGGAAATACAAAGGCTGGTGTGAAGGAAACACCTCTGGAAATGCAGGTGTATGAAAGCATCAAAAGAAATAGCAGGACAGGGTTAGAAAGAATATATGTTAATGTGGAAAAACGCAGCTTTCCAGGAGGCTCTTGCTGGGAGTGAAATTGAGGGTGGTGCTGCTGTTGTCAAGGCCTGCGCTCTGATAACCTGCAGCACAGGTGATTCACCAAGAGCGGACCCTGCTTCTGAACCACAACAGGCGGGCAACAGGCTTGTGTTGCGTTTTACATGCAATTTATTTCCCTGTTAACTCCATCATGAGAACAAACATGGAGACATGGGCAGCGAGCAGCAGTCTACTATTTATTGAGGCTGCACTAGGTGAGATTCCGGAGCAAAGGAACACCCTGTAAACAACTGTTGATCCTGAAGGGTGTAAAAGATACGTCCAAACCCAAGTTCATCCTTGCCAAAAGGAAGAATCTCGGAGGTGTGGTGAGGCCTTGATAGCTGCCATCCTTCATCCTCGGTGTTGAACTGGAGTGCTCGTGTCCTATACGACTTTGGTTATGTGTCTGTGGGTATGAGAATGTCAGTGAATGGAACTTGGGAAAGAATGAGTGTGAGTGGTAAAGTGAACGTAGAGGTTGTGTGAACCATTGCTTTCTCTGGCTGTTGTAGTGATTTTTGTCATGCTGGTATTCCCCACAGTGGCTGTAGGTGACATCTAGGGAAGCAGAAAAAAGCACCGTGTGTTTGTACTAATGGAACACAGAATATCTCTTCCAGGCTGAAAACCCCCAACGTCTGATTTTTCCTCAGTTGGAAGTGATTCGATGCTGCTCTTCATCCTTGTCACTCTTCCTTTTTTAACTTTTCCGATTCTGTTTGATCACGTTAGGGACTGGGACTACTTGGAGTGTGGTAGGCTATGGAGATAAATGCTGCGAATTAATATTGCAGCACTGGCTTAGTACTGGGAGTATAGAACAAAAAATGCCTCTGTCATTGAATCCAGGACCTGATATCCCAAATTACTGCATAATCTGTACCTCTCTTTTTCCATTGAGTATCTGCACTAGCAAGGCTGGCTGTACAAAGAGCAAAGGTTTGCCTAGCCCTGGGTGCTGGCTCAGGCAGTGTCCAAGGGTGATGTCCATGGTAGAGTTTAGGAAGGGATTCACTTAATTTAGCTGTAGAAGATACTGAATGCTACTTCAAGTATTTGAGGGGTTGATTTTAATTTCTCTTTCTATTGAAGTAAGAAGCCAGAAACCTTATCTATCTGGATAAGGTTTTCTCTTTCTATTGGTAAAAAACCTGTTATCAAGCCTTTGAAGTTACATAATTGAACTGAAATGTTACATAGTATCCACAACATCATTTCCAAGTGGAATTATGTACACAAGTATAAACAGTGCAATACAGAAATCAAACTATAAGTGTAGAGTGAAGAGCTGGACTGCAGCTCTGGATTTCTCAACACTGCTGAGTTACTCTCTCAAAAAGAAGAATAGCAGTAGTTTGCTTTATGTTGTCACGGTGATGTTAAAAGCATAACAATGAAATGAAGTAAGATTACCATGAGTTTACTTTTGTGCTGTTCTTAGCCCAGTTAGCAAAGACCTTGGTGAGCCCATGTGTGATTGCTTTTCTCAGGAGGGGGTGCGGTGGCTCCAGCTGCAGTCTCTTCCTGCATCTGCAGGATCTGCTCCTTCAAGCAGGTGGAATGTGATCTTGCTCATCCCTTGCCTGAGTTGCAGCCGGAGGAAGGCTTCTGCTCCCTATCTGCTGGCAAAGAGACAGGTACAAAGTGTTACCTAGCTTTTGGTTACTTGTACCTATGAGAACACAGAGATGTTATCTGGGTCCTTAGTGTTTCTGTTTCTTTTGTCTTTGCTTCATAGGTACCTTATAGCGCTCTCTGCCATGTTGGTAATTTCTTAGGGTTTCGTTCTTTTGTTACTGTTTTGCAAACAGGGAAACTTACAGAGCAGGCACTTAAATACTGCCTAGAATTGTTAAAAAGTTAGCAGCTTGATAAGCAAAGTATTTTGAGAAATCCAAATGATACTTAACGTTGTCTACAACAGGCAGCTTCTTACTGCCTTCTTTTTGGCCTGTGTTTTTATAGCATCTTAAGTTCTGCATTCTAAGCTGAACAAAAAACAGAGACATGTTTAAAGTTTTTTTCTTTTTCTCTGCAGAATTGCTTAAACCTTTCAGAAGGACAAGAAATACTTCAGCTGTAACCTTTATTTGCAGACTTAAGCTGCCTGCTGAGCAAAATGGCAAAACTTGCTTTTTAGGAAGGACCTAATGATTTTTGTTGATACAGGTAGAGAAAAGGTTCTTGAACTACATTCATAGCTAAGTTACTAACATTTGAAGAAAACGTAAGAATGAAGTAACTAATTGAGAATAAATGGCATATTTTTGTGCAGTGAACTAAATAGTCTAAAAATATTTTTAAAAATAAGTGGTAAATTTGTGAAATGTATTTTCAGGTAGAAATGGGTTATCACTATGCTAGCTTTACTGCTGGTCTGCAATACCTATCATGGTGTCATAAAACTTCTCTTCTGGTTCCTTTTTACTCTATAATAACAGGGACAAACCATCAAGTGGGTTCTGGAGCTGAGTGACATGAGGGAAACGTGGTCTTTGTTGAGAAGCAGAGATCTCCGGCTGCAGGGGTGCTGCGCTCGGGTTTGGGTGCACCTGCGCGCCCGGCACAGCAGAGGGCATTGCTTGTTTCTAGATGTCGCAGGAGAAGTAGCACGTTTGAGGAATTTCCCATTTAGTTCCTTGAATACTGTCTTGTAAGGGAAAGCATTCATTAAGAAGAAATGTAACTGACTTTGTCCAAAGTTCAGATGAAGGGGCTGGGTTGGTATCAATACATCATAGTAAGTAATTTCTGAAATAGATTAGAAATGATTCTTTGAGAAATGTCTGTATTTTTAAATTTGTCAGCCACAGGTTCTTTCTTGAAAGGATTTGGGGATTCAGAAGTTTCAGGAGGGTGTCCATGTATTTGAATTTCATGTCACTATTTAAACAATATCAATATTCAGAGAGAGCAAATACAAGCTATTTTAATAGGTGATATAAAGAGTTGCCTTATCTATGTATGTTTTAGGGGAAGGATTAAAAACTAAAACACAAAAGTGGAATTTTGAAAGAAGGATTGCACTTTGTTCTGAAAGCTACGTGGATATACTTTATAGAGGATTTTTATCTGTCTTGCTGTGCAGTATCTTGGCAACCTCAGTTTAAAATCAGCTGTAACACTGGATGTTTTGAAATAAAACGTAAAAAAAAAAAATACAAATTATTTTAAATTTAATTGTTGATGGGAAATATTTCTCCCAATCTATCTTCCCAGCTAAGTTAACATTTAGAAGATGATTTTACTGAAGTTGCAGTTATTTGAGAACAAAAATACTTATATTTTGTGCAGTTTTCACTTGTAGTTTTCATAGTATAATGTTTCTGAGGACAGACACGTATAATCTGTGTGTGGATGGAGTGCTTTTCCAGTGTTGTTAAATAACTTAAAAACCTTTTTTGTTTTGGTGACAAATAAAACATTTTATAAAACCTATATGCCAAGGACAGAGGTTACTCTTTTAGGCAGATTACCCTCTGGCCCGCATTTAGGTACTGAAAACTGCTGATTAGCAGAGTCAGACTTCCCAGTTTTGGGATTTGCGGGAGTTGGAATGAGTTTTCTTTACCTGGAAGTTTCTCTTGGCTTACTTTGCTAGCTTGTATGGCAGCGTTTGAGAAACTTGGGATATGCCTGCTCCCGCTACGCTGTGGACACATACTGGTGCTTTCAGGTTGGTGCTAAATAAGGACTGTATCACAGGCTTCTCAGCATCTTCTCAGCTGGATCTGCTCGAAATGCTGGTTTGTATTATAGTGGGAATGAGCCTGTTTGTCCCTTGTTTGACCTCAGTGAAGGAGCAGTTCTAACTTGTGATTACTCTGGCGGAGACACCAAAACTTGGCTTTTCTGGCTTGGGTTTGTCCCGGCTGCGGGCATAGCTGGGCCTGACAGATGACCTCCTTTGCATGCAACAGAAGTGCTTGCATGGCAGGATTTTGTAAAACTCACATGGTGCTGGAGCAACACTGAAGTAGACAGGACTCCTACTGTTGTGGGGTGGCAGGGGAATAACGCATGCAAACCCTTTTGGAGGATGTAATTATAGTAAAATTGTACATGGTTGTGATAGGCAGTGGTGACTCAGGAACACAAACCCGTGTGGGAAGACCCTGAGCACCTTGCACAGCTCTGTCCTTGGCTGGCATGAGGAAGACCACAGTGCTCGAGGAGCAGTGGGTTGCAGTTGTCTTCTGGAACTCACTCCTTCCGAAAGCTCCGGGTGGGCAAGTGGTTGCTTTGGCATTGCAGGAGGTCTGTGAGTGGTAGGCATTATGTGATATGCCTTGGATGACTGGCTGTCAGGATAGAATCTCAGAATTCAGACTATCTTGGGACTACCAGGATCATGGAAAAAAGCAAGTGAATGTCAGCTGCCCACTCTTGATTGGCTATATGTGATATATCTGGAAGAAGGTGCATGGAACTGTAATGTAAAGGTTAAATAGGAATTGAAATACTTCTTAGTGGTTAATGTTAGCAACAGAATGTTTACATCCACTGTTGCTGTGGGAAATCCCAGTTACTCTCCTCCTATGACTATTGAAACAGCAACCTGTCCTCCAGGAGCCTGGAAAAAAAGTCCTGGAAGAGCAGGGTGGTGATAATTGGAGAAGCTGTCAGGCTGGAGATAAGACAGTGTTGTTGTATGGGGTTGCCAGTGTCGCATTTCAGCATAGCAACCCTGTACAGCAGTCTAAAACGTGAGGACATAGGCATAGGGTTGCTCTGTGTGTGTTTATGTGGCACAGTTTTCTTTTTGAAGTAATCCATGCAGTAGTTCACCCACTTTCCCTGGTTTAGAGACTAGGTGGTTTCTGTTCAGAATTGCACAGGGGGGTTCGACATTATATTATATCAGGGAAGAAATGCAAAACAGTGTCCTGATTTTTTGCTATAAAAAAGTCCTTAAAAGAAAGCTATAGACAAATATTTACTTTTTAAGTTGTGTATAGAAGTTACTTAAATTCAAGAAAAATAAGCAGCTTTAGTGTGACCAAATCACGTGCTATTTTATGTTAGGACACAAATTGTTTAGCAGATGAGCCTTCTGGCTAGTCAACAGCATATTTTCAAAGCTGCCTTTGAAAATTCTTTATGGAAGTCTTGTTTTGCAGTTTCTGCACTGTGTATCAAATCGAAATGTGAATATAACTGGAAAACCTTCTTTTTACTGCAAACATAAAGAAGTTGGTATGGAGTCAACCAGTGCAGCAGGTTGTACATTTATATGTTGGGTAAGCCTTGATTTTTTGGGTAGCATTATAGTGTGCTAGCAATAGGAGCTTGCTGCTTTCTGGTGTTTTAAATGAGTGATTGATGAAGTGTCAAAAAAGGGTCTAGAAGCAGCTGTAGATGCTTGATTTTCTTGATCCATCTGTGATGTCCTTCCCTCTCCACATGTACTCTATTGTTTTATGCTATTCCTCCTAAGCACAGTTGTGAAAAGTCACAGGAAAAAAGAGGTATAGTTTTAAATTTTAGTCACTGTATGTAACACTAGAAAATTCAGACTCAAAAAAATAGAGTATGCCTTTGACCCTTCTGATAAGGGGCAGGTATAGCCACAGTTGACTAAAAAAGTCACCTGTCTTTGGACAGCTTCTAGACAATAATATAATAGGTGTCATAGTTGTTATTATTATTGTCACTCTTTCATGAGTTTGAAGAACAGTTCATGTACTGCATTTTGATGATAAGTCTACGATATATCCATCTTCAAACAGAAAAAAGTTGCAGATAGCCTTAACAGCAACATGAAGAGATTTCTAGACAACAAAGAAGTTCTGACATTGAAAGTACAACTGAGGAAAGTGTGTTGACTATTAGGACAGATCCTATTCCTGTGATCTCTCTTTGGGTTGGTTTGTTTTTGTTTTTTGGGTTTTTTTGAGATCTGCATGACCCTACTTGAAAACTGTAATTATGGGAGACAAAGGTTGTTTTCACCATGGTGTTTTACTGATTAAGTGCTGCATGTATTTGGTTAACTATTATTTGCATCTCTTTTAAAGATGTGCTTAGTTCACAATATTACATTGTTCATTATTACGAGGACAATATATATACAAATATATACATACAAGTTTATTGCGTGTTCTCTGCACAGCTGAGATACTTTTAATTAGAAGTTATTCTGTATGCACAAATAAAATTAGGTGTGGAACATACTATATTAATCAGTCAGGATTGCAGCAAGTACCAAGACATGGAGCTTGATGGAAGGATGTTGATGAACGTAAACTGATACCAAATCATGTATGATGAAGCTTTCATTGTTTTTAAAATACAAGTGTAATCTTTTCCTAATCTCCAATCAAAATATAATTTAAAACACTTTTTAGAAGGCTAATTTCAATCTGTGAAGTTGGCTTAAAAATTGTGTCTGTAGCCAAGCAAAATCTTCCAATGCTCTTTGCCAAGTATGACAACTGTTACCCTTGTATCTTCCTATTACTATATTTGTTCTC
>NW_009930300.1:19245-36763 GCF_000696875.1 Nestor notabilis | reverse complement strand
CAGCTGCAGGGACTGAGCAGAAAGTGACTTGAGAGCACAGTCCGGTCGCTACCTGCCCTCAGCCCCGCTGCTGCCGCCTCCCCAACCTCCCGGCTTTGCTCCTTCGGAGCGAGGCGAGGGCAGCACGTAGCGGGAGGCAGGCAGGGCGCTTCTCTTTCTTTGTATTTTTCCCCCTTTTCTTTCTCCTGGCTACTACAATAGCTGCCGAGAAAAACTCATTATCGATTCGGCTAAGGCTTAGAGAACCCTCTGCACCCTTCTTTCGTACCAGCAGTGTTAATGCAGCCCTTTTTTCTTCTTTATTTTTTCAAATCCAGGCTGTGGTAAAACCACATTCCACAGAAATACAGAAATCTAGGACACCTGTGCAGAAAAGCCTCAGTTCTTGAGATGCTTCTTATCCTGTTTGGTGTTGTCTTCAGAAATTTCAGTTTGTTGGTTATTAAAATGCAGTCTTTTATTTAATTATATATATACACACACATAAAAATACCGACCGTGACTAAACTTACCGCAAGAGAAACTAATTCAGTTTTACTAATAGGGATGTTAACTTGAGTTTCTCTGACTTACAAAATGTAGGTTGGTCATAATTTATTAACCTATTTTTGTAACACACTGCAGTTTTGATAGACTTACTTCTGAGGGTTACGTGAGTATTTTATACTTTCAGGACAGTGTTTAGTTCTTGATTAAATATTTTAATTACCATATGAGAAATACTTCGAGTTTTGAGGTAACATATTCAGAATGTGTAGAAGATGCTATAATTAAAATCACCCTAGACACAACTGTAAAGTACAGAAATAATTAGAGTAGTGCTTAGAACGGGGTAACCACACATAAAAATTATTTTTCCATCCCAGGGTGGAAATTCTTCATGTGTATCATGTACCCAGCAATCCATCTGAAAGTGTGGGAGTCTTTCACATGTCTTCAGCTGCCCGAAAGTTAGCTGGCTTAAGTCGTTTGTCTAGGCTCCCTCTGTAGTTGTTGGGATGAGAGAGTGGGCAAGGCAGCATTGTCATTTATCTTCTTTCTTGAGGTGCCTGTCTTTCTCCATTCACCATAAAAAGAGCCTAGAGGATTAGTTTAGACTCACTTTATATTCAGACAGTTAAAGCTAGCTCAGATGAATTGTAAGCTATGAGTCCAAAACTTCTGGATCCCTTTTAGGTTAGTGTCCTCCTAGAACTGCTGCATATTCCTTTCTTTAAGAAACAGGTATTATGCCACCAGGGAATAAAACTGGGGTTCAGTTGGCACAGCTATAGGCATTTGAGGCTGGAGCGAGCTCTGTCTGTTGGAATTGCTTCCAGGTACATAATTCTTGTGACCCTGACCTGGGAGTCTATGACAGCAGTGATTGAGAACTGCTTTTTGTCAGGTGGACTGACAAAAGGACTGACATTTATCGCTGTAAGAGGAGTGTATTGAACTGACAGAGTGAAAAGATCCACAACTACCATTTCCCTTGTTATATGCCCATGTTCATCCTTGACATAGCAGCGGGGTTTGTCTTTCTGGAGTAACATTTTGTTTTGGTGCTAATGCCTAAAATCAGCATATGTTAATGAAAGAAATACGAGTATCAGTTTACTCCATAATACACTCAGATTGACACATGTAAGGCTTTAGTGTGTGCAAAGCGAGTGTGAGAATCCTTAACGGGAAGAACTTGTAGTCTGAATATTCAGTACTGACAAAAAGTGCAAGCGGAAAGAGGCAGAAAGATGTCAAGTAGTGTGCAGAAGAAGATGCACTTAGCTGGTACAGAAACGTCTTCACTCTGAAACCTGTAACCAGTGCAAGGTACCAGTCAATGTACAGCTGGCTTCCTTCTGTGCCAGATATTTCTGGAAAAATAATTAACCTCAGGTTCCCACTAAGACTGCAGACTCGATGTAATACTTGTTTCACAAGGTACTATATGTCCCAGTGGGACAAAACCTGTAAATTAAATGTAGTAGGCATCGGATGCTTCGTTTCCTGAGTCTCTCTGAAAACCATAGCTTAGTTTCCTGAGTGGAACAAGAGAACACAAATAAAGGAGTATAAAAGGAGCTTTAAAATTCTTTGTTGCTGCAGCCCTGTTAACTTGGTTCTTTCCTGGTAAGATTTTTGCCTTTCTCTGTGTATAGATGTACCCATGTCACCAAAGTATAGTCTTTTTTTCCCACAGGAACTCAGATGCTTGGTATTTTCTGTTGAGGAGTTAGTGAAGAGTGATGGTAGAAAAAAGCTCTGCATAGTTTTTGGAGTGGGAGGGGAAGGAACAAGCTAAATATGTGTACACCTCCTCCTGATACCTCTTTGTGTTTTGTTCCATTTTTTGACTAATTCTTTCCAGTTCAGAGCCAGAACTTTTGTGAGCTGACATGAGGGCATTTTGGATGATGGATTATGTCGTTTCGAACCAGTGGGAGAGTATAGACTTGAGTCAAATCTTACAGCTGGCCTGATTTATGTTCTGCTCTTCAGCTGAATTAGCCAATTAGCCTCTCTTCTGGAAAGCCCAGGCAATTGTTCACAGAAGGGAGAAGGAAATTCATTTAATGCATTTTAGATCTGATGCAGGGATCCCCAAATTGGGTGGAACATGTACAAGCTTCTATGCAAACATAAGTGAATGTGAACTATTTTTACTGGCGGAGAAACAAATTTACCAGCAGCCTCTTTGGCACTTGGCTGCAGCAAAGCTTGGAGGGATGGCAAAGCCTTCATTTGGGAGAGCCGATGAGGCTGGGGGGGGGGGGGGGGGGGGGGTTGCCCCTCTAACCCTGCCTGTGGCCCTGCACAGGGCCAGGAGCTGCTACCTCCCATGGAACAACTGTCTTTTTCTGTGATGGTAACAAAGCAAATGTTTGAGATTATTTAGTTTAAAAGTGTCAGGATTCATGAGCTAAAATGCTGCTCATATGTATGTGCATGTCTGAGCACTTACTTTTGTAAGGCTTTAATTTTAAAACTGGGAACTCAGAGGTTACTTTTGGCAGAACAGAAGCACAATCCACATCTCCTGTGCAGCTGACTGATGTTGTCACTACTAAATGTGCGTGTGCATCGCTGTTTCTGTGCCGTACTTACCTGTCTATAATCACTGGACTGCATTTCCTTTTCAGGGCTAGAAAAGAATCAAGATCACTAATGTTGTACTGCAGTTTAGCAGTGGGGTAAACTTGTAAATTGTTAATGCTGTCTTTTATTGCATTTAATACTTCAGGGAGAATAACAGCCTGTTCTTCAGTACATATGCTAGAAAATTGCTCTATGGATCTGGGAAGGCCCAGAAGGAAACTTCTGTTTCTACAGCGTCTCTCCTTTTCTTTTAAAATTGCTTATGTAGTTTGCTGTGTTAAAAAATAGACTTAGAAGCAAGATTATTAAACTTTTGAACTACTGTTTTTGAGATAATGGATAGCAGAACACAAGGAATTCTCAGGTCAACTGACCCACATTTCTGTCCTCCTGCTGCAATTCTGAAAGTTTGAACATGAAAAGTTATAGATAGGCTAACAGAGCAGAAATCTGGAACTGAAACAATCCATGGTAGAAGCAGAGGAATCACTGTGCTTATTCCAGTCCTTTGCAGTTGCTGTACTGCTCAAATTTCTAGCCTTGTACGTAGGAGTAACTGTCCAGGCAGCAATATGATGCTATGTAAGGTCATAGTAAGTGCGATGTGTGCAAAACACAAGAGAGCAAGTTGCCATTGCTTGTTTAGTGGAAATTAAAAATTAAAAAAAAGGGGGTGTGTGTGTTTAGTTGCATATAAGAAGGTCATACATTTTAGATGAGTATATTTAAAGTAAACATAAATATGTTATAATGAAGGATAGGTTTTTGTGTCTTACAACATCACCTGGTATGTAATGAACCAATTAGTTTTTCAGCATGTATATAACATTGCTCTACCTGAAATCTTGTGATACTACTCATTAGTTAAAGCTCTTGAAAGGTGGTGTTCTCCTGTAGGAGCCGTGGCCTCACTTAACCTGAGAGTTCAGCTGTGCAAAGCTGAAATGGAGGTGTCCTGTTTTCATATTATTCACCAAGGGGCTGACTTAGGGTCCTGTCACATCTTGGTTAACTGTTAATTGTCTTGTTGCGAGTTACATTCATTTACAGTTATCACTGAAGTTTTTCAGAGTTTGCTTAAGAAGGAAGCAATGAGCTAGAATTCAGCTGGCAAATGGCCGAAGGTAGCAATATAGTTAGGAAATAAAACTTGAGACCATCCTTGGTTCATACTGATGAAGGAATGATTCTAAAGATAGGTGTTTCAGAAGTTCTTCCTTCTTGACAATGAAGCTCTTCAGTCCCTCAGAAGAGCTGCCTAACTGGTGTGTGCATAGCATCAAATGAAGCATGTCCAGATTTGGTGGAACTGGTGTACTTCAGTTAACGTGATTGCTTTTTTCCAATTCCATCCTTCTTATTTGTGCTGAGCAGCAGAGGCTTGAGGCTCCATACAGAGGCAAGGTTGAGAACATGCACTTTAAAGGCTTTAGGAAGTAGAAAACAAATAATTAATGAACTTCTAGTTCTCTTTTAATTGTTTTTTTAAAGCCAGTCTAATATATTAAGAGATGTAACTTGAGATTTTGTTGTTTTGATTTTTTCAGTTGGCAAATATTACATATAAAACACACTAAAAACTGTTAAATAGTTAAAACTAAAGTTTTAAGAATTTTCTTCATGCTTTGGGATAGTTAAAAATATTATATGACAGAAGAGGAGAGCAGAAAATGGAACAGGAGACCTGATGCTTCTTGCATGTGGTACTCTGACCAGAGCTGTGCTGGCTTCAAGGTTTTCAGATTAGCTGACGGAAGAAAAGAGATGAGGTATGGATGAATCTAACAGTCTTCTGGCTATGTGGTGCTGTACAAGAATTTTTGCTTTTTATCTTCTTGGGAGGCTTGACTATAATTTAGTCACTAAAGTGCAGAGTAAATTTCACCTTCATATTTTGAGAAGATGCTGCAGTCAGTTCAAGTATATAATTTCTGTCGCAAGACTTATAGCCAAGGATATCTTCCTTATTGGGAAGATATTCTAATGCAACACCTTTGGAAGGTTGTATACCTCTTTTTACAGAAGTCAGATGAGTCACTTCAGTCACGCAGTGGGTTTCGAAAGAAAGGTAGACAAAACAGAAAGTGTTACATTTAAAAATATTCTGAAAAAATAAACTTAATATATAGGGTAAAATATATTGGTTTGTATTTCATAAAAGATGAGATTCAGGATGGCAGTTTAGAGTCTTCTTAAATCAAGAAGTCAACATGAGTCAATTTGTTTTCTTTTTTACTTTTTCAATACCCATATTTTGTCTTCATAATGTTACAGAAAACAACTACATTTCTGTAGCTGTATGTTTTTAGATGTGGAGGAAGACTTGAAATGTAACAGCATAGCAGACAACAAGATCTTTTTTTAAAAGGTAACTATGAAAAGACAGTATTTGTTGTTTTACTTATTATTTTGTTGGGGAATAAGGCAACAACCTGTGGCTGTTCACCATGTACACTCTGGGCTCAAGTCTTTATGTCTGAGTACTCCCAAATGTGAAATATGCCCGAGCTTTAAGACATTAAATCAATTTTGTGTTTAACAGTCTTAAATCCTGTCTGTTGTGCAGCCTTTTTTCATGGAGTTAAAGTGGTACAGTTTTGGTTAGCATCGCTGATACTGCAGTGCCACCTAGGTCACTTCTGGTAGTTCAGAAATACCAACCACAGATGAAAACGTAAAAAGATCAAATGCTTCATCCCAGGAGAGACCTGCCTTGGTAATAAGTATTACAATCTCTTTGAGTGGTCTGCAATGGAACTGCCCGTTTGTGTTAACTGAAATGTGCAGAGCACGGACTGATATTTGTAGCTGTGATAAAGCAATTACGATTTTATGTTTTGCTGAATTTATTACAACTGATGCAGGTAGCTGGAAGGCCAGATGTATTCTTCTACTCTCAGTGGAATTAGTTATGCCTAATGAAAGTTGTTAGGGCTGACACTGCTACATGTGGGGAAATTCAGTGATGCCAACAGGTGTATTTTGTGCAGTGACAATATTGCTAAGATCATTGTTAAAAGATCACATGCACACACAAAAAACGCACCTGCATTTAGGAGGCTGTTGCTCTGGTGGTGGGTTTGAACCTGCAGCAATTAGGATATGCAGCTTTTCAAGCTGCCCATGCAGTTTCCACTATGTTCACTTAAACGCACAGCCTTTGTGTGTGCCAAAGGTGCATGTGGCATTTTTCCCTTTGTTCTGTCCTTTTCCAGACTGATGGGGTTTGCTTAAAAAGGGCCGTTCAATATTTCGTTTTGCCCTCAGCATTTATTAGATGGACCTGCATCTCTCCTAATGCACATTAGCTGGCTTTTGCACAGAGGGTAGAAGGATTAATTTCCTTTTCAGTTTTTCTCTGGCCTTTTGCTCTTGTATCTGAGTTTCTCACTGAAGCAAATAAATTAATTTTCACAATGCTTATGTGAAATGGGAGTAAACTGTCTTTTTTTCTATAGATCATGAACAAAGGCATATAGGACTTAAGGACCACATTTGAAATTTAGGTCTTTTTTTGTCTCTGTGTAGTATACATACATATGTATTTATATATATGTATTCAAAGCACATCCTCCGTTAACTCATATATTCTTTATCAGCTGACCTGGTGTCTCTGTGCCCATCAAATCATCTCAAATAATCTCTATCCCCTGAGCTAATGGGTTAACTGATAGCAGCTGTAGGCTGAGCTGGATGAGAAAGGAAAGGGAGATGGCCGATGGTTTTCACATTTGTTTGCAGAAGATAATGAGGGAAGATTATGGTATCCCAAGTATCTTTTTAGGCCTTTAGCCTCTGCTCTGGCAGACATAAATGTTTTTCTTCTTCATTCAGCTGTGATCACTTCAGCCTGATCCCATTTGAGGTTTCAGACCTCACAAGGCAGTTGTTCCCTGTTGTTGTTTTCTCCAGCAAGGTAGTGTCTGGCTCCTCAACCTCTCATCCTAGGTCCATTTTCTTCGTAATTCTTAGTCTCTCCTCTCTGAAGTTCATTTCCCCCTCTGGTTTCCTTAGCTGGATCCATCTCAGCATCTGATCTCTCTGGTCTTTCAGCATATTTCTGTTTGCCTCCCATTGCTCTCAGCCAGTAGCTTCGCTGGTTCATAGTTCCAGTTTCCGTGTTTTCTGAATTAGCTTGTTCACTCTTTCTTTTCTCCTGTTCCCCTTCTCTTTCCTCTGTCTTTCTGCTTTTGAAACCAGTTTTTGAGGGGAGTTCACAGCCCCCCTGGCTCTCAGTACCTTTTCCCAATCTCACTTTCCTACACCTGTGTTGTTTTTTGCAGTGCAGCCCACCATTTCAGTTTTCATTTTCACTCAGTACTTCTTTGACTTTCCCTTTTTTCTTCATTGTATTACAAGAATACATAAGGGCTTTTAAGAATATGTATATACTCATGTGATGACATTAGATAGCTTCTTCCTTTCAGTTCCTGGAATGGTAGATAGGTAGATATACAATAGAAATAGGCCCAATGTAACCCACAGAAGTCCAGCTGGAGTGAGAGCAGATCCTAGTATGCACCGGATCATGCCCGGTGTCTGGAATCTGTGAGCAGTTTAGTTACTAGCATCCAAAGTCTTGATGTTCAAAGATTTATAATTTGACCCGATTGTCTCATGAGTAGAATCTTCCAGATTTGGTTAACGTTTCTAGTAGTAACACTAAATAGCATGAGATGAGGCTTCACTATGTATTGCTTGGCAAGACATCAGAAAACTTGTTTTAACCTATCATTTATATGATCTACGATATGGTAAGCATAAATATTGTCTTCCTTAAACCTGCAGCTTGAATGCTTGTGGTGGACAGTACTAATTACTACTGCAAGCAGTACAGTAGATGTGGTTTTTTGTATGTATGCTGAAGTGAGTTGGGAGGGACTTCTGAAGTGATATCTTGCATAAAGTGAGGAAAAAAGAAAAAAAACGTAAGATCTTGTCCATGCTAACAGAACAGAAATGGCCTATGGCATCGAACCTGTAAGTGCCTTTAGATTGCAGATAAGCAAGCATGAAGGCAGAAAGATCACAGTAAAAAATACTTCTTGTCAACAGATGAGTCAATGACATGGGACAAAATAAGTCATTATTGTTATAGCCACAGGAGAAGTGGAAGCTACAAATAACCAACATACTGAATTCTGCTACCTTTTTGTTTTCTCATTAGGTACATTGAAGAAAGTCCATCTCTGAGGCGCATGACTATGATGAGGGAAAAGGGAAGGCGACAGGCCATCAGAGGCCCAGCGTTCATGTTCAACAACAGAGGCACCAGTCTTACAGCTGAGGAGGAGCGCTTTCTAGATGCGGCAGAGTATGGGAACATACCTGTGGTGCGCAAAATGCTGGAGGAGTCAAAAACACTGAACGTCAACTGTGTTGACTACATGGGTCAAAATGCCTTGCAGCTTGCTGTAGGGAATGAACATTTGGAAGTGACAGAGCTTCTGTTAAAAAAAGAGAACTTGGCACGGATTGGAGATGCCCTGCTGCTTGCAATCAGCAAGGGTTACATTAGGATAGTGGAAGCAATTTTGAATCATCCTGGGTTTTCAGTAAATAAGCGACTGACTCTGAGCCCTTGTGAACAGGAGCTCCAGGATGATGATTTTTATTCCTATGATGAAGACGGTACCCGCTTTTCTCCAGATATCACTCCCATAATTTTAGCTGCTCACTGCCAAAAATACGAAGTTGTGCACATGCTGTTGATGAAAGGAGCAAGGATAGAAAGACCTCATGATTATTTCTGCAAATGTAATGACTGTACAGAGAAGCAAAAGCATGATTCTTTTAGTCACTCTAGGTCAAGAATAAATGCATACAAAGGACTGGCCAGTCCAGCTTATCTGTCCCTCTCCAGTGAAGATCCTGTACTCACTGCTCTAGAACTCAGCAATGAACTTGCCAAGTTGGCCAACATTGAAAAAGAATTCAAGGTAATGGCATTTGGTGTTTCTCTCTTTGTTATTAGTTTAAAGTTGCTGCTACTTCATGAAATCCTTAGATACTTCAAATTATTTCCTGTTTCTTTACTGCTTCAATTGCAAATGCTTTAATGATATTTATTGTCTCTTTTGTTCTTGATTTAGAGTTTTTAATACATAAGCCTTTAAATTTTTTTCTTTGTTAATGAAATGGAATTGCTTTTGCACCTACTGTGTATGGGGAAAATTGGAAGAAGGGACAGTGTGTATTCTGATAACCTTGTAGCAGATGGAAAACAATTTTGATTGCTGTAGCAAAGATCAGTTTTAATTACAAATGCTGAATAATGTAAGTGCAATAAGCAGAAATATTACTCTTTCCTTAAGCATACTGCAGTATTGATCTTATTCCCTGTTTTTTATTTGTACTAATTTTGAGTGGTGTCTAAATTGTTAAAAGTACAGGAAGTAGAGTTTTTGATTTACCTTTTTCAAATGTCACTTGTTCAAAGCCAGCTATTAGATTGATAACAGATGTAGGTCCTGTTATCTAGTTTTGAGCTGTATCTGGTTTAGTACATCAGTGCCCTGACTCTTCTATGTATTTCAGCTTCTCCATCAGGCAATTAATGGCTTAGTTAACTCTTGCCCAGTTCTTTTTTTAATGGTTTTGCAGTTCTTTTGAATACCTTGAGGTACCCACGTTCCCCATTGCCAGTTCTCTTCCCCTATCCCCTCTCCTCCACCCTCAGCAAACCCCATCAAAAAATTAAACCTCAGTAGACTGCATGTAGTAAGAAAAGCTTGGCTTGGGAATGTCAGATTGTTCTCAGTGGGCAGTGACTGTTAACAGCATTGTGTCTAGTTTGTTTTTGGGTTTTTTTTTTTAAGAAAAAGGGGGTTCTGCAGTGTTGGGTACCAGTTGTTTGATTAATATCATCATACGTGACCTGAGAGAGGCAAAAGAGGCATTAACCTTTTGCTAACACTGTGGAGTACTCAGAAGAGATATACCACAACCTGGAGAAATATAGGCAGAAATTATTTAAGTGAACTATACCAAGAGAGGAAGGAACAGTTTTAGACTCCTGAAAAAGAGTAGCTCTAAATCTGGCTGAGTTAAAATGTGATTTTAAAATAAAGTTTCAGTGCTGAGAAGGATTCATGTATTATACCACGCACTAATAAAGTATAAAAGTCAGTTTAAACATTTCCTCTCCTTCCTTTGCTGAAGGAACCCACTCATGCCATGCTGTGTATTGTGTGATTTGGCAAATGGATTGAGTACTTCCTCAATGTATTTATTTAGGACTGTACAAAAAAACATCCAATTTTAATTTTTCCTCTGCTGAAAATGTATTGAAAGTACTGAAAGTACTGTGAAAGCTCTTTGTGAACATTCAATGGGAGAATTAGAGAATTTCACCATATGCACAGCGCCTGTTGGCTTGCGTGCCTCACACAATGAATTACAGTTGTGTTCCTCATTTACAGACTATTATAGAGGGTTAAATCTCTGATGTATAAAATATCTGTCCTATTTCTCACTGATTCCTTTTCAACTAGGCCAACAACCTGAGAGCCACGGGGTCTCCAGAATTGTGTGCCCAAGATGGAAGTTTATGTGTTTTCTAAATAATGCCTCAGTGGTTGTGGATACAAACCTCTTTTGTTTGTTTGTTTCTCTTCCTGTTTTTCTCCTGCAGGTTTTTAGAGAGAACTTTTCTTCTTCTGGGTTGCCCCTTAGAAACTCTACCATCCTTTTTTTTTTTTTTTTTTTTTTAGTTTTTATTTGCAATACTTCATACAGATTTCGTTATTGTACCTGTGTTCAGAAACACTGATGGGCTTAGGGACTCAATTTAAGTGTTACACAACTCCCTAGGAACCCAAAATACAATCTCTGCCACCAAAAGCTACATGAAGACAAGCTGTATCATGTTGCTGTAAGGGGAGGATGCAGATGATTAGAACTGAATAGAAAAATTTCAGTAAAATTATAAATTCATGGGAAGCTCCTGCACCATGAGTACAACTTAATCAGAAAAAAAAAATAGCCTGAAATTTTGCAGGAGAAAAAGCAATAAGTTTTGGTTGAACTTCTCATTTCAAACCAGAAGGGGGTGGGGGGGGGAGAGGGGAAAATCAGTTTTTAAAATGTTAAATTATCACAGAATAAAATAATCTGTTTTTCAATTTTTTTCTTCATGGTTTTTTGGTTTTTTTTTCTCCTCTCTTAACTATTTAGCCTCTAGTTTGGTTTGACTAAGAACAGAAAAAAAAAGTCTCCTGTTTTCAGATTTGAGTATTTTTGGATAGTACTTACACAGGTGCTAACCTTGCCAGGTGCATAAGATAATTCAGTTTGGGCACCTATAGTGTGTATATATATATATATAGTCTTGCAAGCATGGAAATTCCAGCTTCTCATCAACCTCAAAAAATGCCAGTGAAAGATTCGTTCTCCTCATTGACCTCACATCTGTGTCTCTTCCTTCTGGTTTTTATGTGCCTCAAGGAGTTCTTTCTGTTTCCACCAAGCCTGGCAGGAGAGTTGCTTGTTTTCCTCTGGCATCAATGTTTGGCTGCCCTTCGTGGGGAGAAGGGAGTGGAAAATGGAGGGAAGGAGGAAAAAGAAGAGTCAAAGAATTTTTTTAGCATCGCCATTAAACAAAATCCAGGAAGGTCTGTAATTGCAAGGCTGATGAGAAGACTGTATATTCCACTGAGGCTGTGGGGAGGTACAGTGGGGTGTTCATGGCATGAGCGTAATACAAGATGCTGCACTGAGGGCTGTGGAGATAGGTCAAGGAGAAAATAAGCAGCACGTCTGTGTCTTACAGAACTCCAGTGTGAGAGCTGGCCACATTTGATGTAAATCTGATTTGTAACTGTCTGTTCAGTGCTTTCTTTTCTATAGGTGTGTTATCTGAACGTGCTTTGTCATATCCCAGAGAAGGCTCTAGTCCAGCATTCGCACTCTCTATGAGGCAAAATGACTGATGGACTTCTGGTGCACTTTCCTTTAGGATCATCACTGGAGATACTTAAGTATTCTAACAAAATTCTATCTATATCACAACACTGAGCAGAATTGCTTCAAGGAAAATGGTCAAAATAGTTCACCTCCCACAAAAAATGGACAAATCTGTTTAAAGGAACTTACGGTGATATTAATGATTTATTCTTTGTAGCTATGATGCATTAAGGCCCATACATCTCCTGAGCATGCTCACAGCAATATACCTCTTCAGGTGTGGAGCACTTGTACAGAAAATACTTTCCTAGGTGGTTTTCCCACAGAGAAAGAATATAAGGTGAACCTGTTTAAAAATGCCTGAGGGCAAAGCTTCCTGGTAAATACTTGCTAAATTGAACTTCACATTTTTTGCATATGCCAAGTCCAGTCTGCCTCTATGACTTATGGTTTACATTAACAAATTCTGATGTTTGTGTGAAAACCAGAGTTTACAGAAGTGTATTAGAAATGTGGGAAGGTGGCTTAGGACATTAATTCATGACAATCAGTTCCCTGTGAATAATAAAAAACCCCTTGTAAATTGCACTGATTTTTATTTTTTTGTATTATTTGTTTTTTTATTTTCCCCTTAGTAAGGAAGTAGCAAGGAGAAAAGATTCAAAGAAACCAGTGAACCCTGATTTTTCCTGGAAGATACAAGACATATAGCCAAGAATAAGTATTGAAAATGAGTAAAAATAGATGAGGAAGCTGGAGCCCTAAAGACCATTTCAATCCACTTTTCACTCTCAAGCTTCCTTGTGAAATCCTCGTTCCAAGCTCCTCTTGCTCTTTTTCATCTTCCACACCAACTGCTATCACACCAGATTTCAGTCTCTTAAAGCAGTAGATTAGATTCGTTCCTGTTAGGTCTTTAGGGGTGTTTTATATGTAGTAGAGATAACTAGAAAGAAAGCAGCACTGTTGATGAAGTTCTGTGTCTAATATGCAAAACCAGAGTTCTGCTTCACTCTGAGCTTCTTCACCAATTTTGGTATTTATAAGGACTTTTATAACCAATGTGCCTGATCAGAAAGTGTTTTCAAAGTGTATCAGATCTTCTGGCTTGATTCCTTTCTTTTGTTGAAAAGGACAAAACCTGTTAAGCTAGAAAAAGTTATGGAGTGGCGTTCTACTGGTGTCTGTCTTTATGAGAGGTTAGGGATCTCTGAGGTGTACTGCTTTGTATCTGATAAACTGGTTAGGGAAGCTCAACCTGGAACTGTATCTTGTCTTAATGTAAAAAAAGTGTTCACTACCATAGTTGGAGTATCATATTTTCCAGTCCCAGTAGACCACAAAATATCAATATGCCCTGTTTTTATGTTTTCTTTTTCTATTTTTAGCGGATCCTCATCATTGTAGCTGCTGTGGGTAGCTAAAGTTAATTGATATTTACCCTCCTCCCTGAGAACATTAAAACTGCTCCTGCACAGTGATGGGAGAATTTCTAGCAGTCGGAACAGCTGACAGAACTTTCCTTTGGAATTGTCATAGAAAAAAAAAAACAGGTCGAGGTAGCTAAAAAGCCACATGACAATCTCTGTATAACAGCTTTCAAGTAAAGGCAAGCTCAGTTCACACAGTTGAAATTGTGCTAGCTGATACCATGTCAGTATTTGGTCCATCGTAGCAAGGATCAAAAAGATTGTCCTCCTGCTTTATATAGGATAAATCCCTGTTCCCAGTTCTGCTAAAAGCTCCTGCCGAAACCAACGGAAGATGAGGACGTGCGTCTAAAAGGGGAATCTGTCACTGTTCCAAGTAAATTTACATAATGTTATCTCAGCTGAACTAACAAAGAGTGCTCAAGCTTGATCTACGTTTAGGTCCAACCTTTAAAAGGACAAGGCCCAGATCTATAATTGTTACTGCAATTATGTGCTTGATTTGCATATATAGTTCCTGCAGTGTTATATGCTGACTATATACATAATCTCAAAATGGTTATTTAATATGTAATACTCAACATAAATCTATGATTGCGTATAATGTGTGTGATCTAGTTATGCAGTTATGCATGGTCACAAACCGTGGTGCATACAGGAATGTGGCTCTCCCATTAAAAAACAGATCTGTATGTTTTATTTGCCTGTGTGTGATTGCTCAGTAGAAATTTTCTTTGGAATAGTTAAAGTCATCTGAGTGAAATCACCCAAAGGATTTTTTGATCATGTGCTTTGTTCTTTGCACACAGATTGATGTTTTGTAAAATTTATAGATAAAGTCACAGGGTAGTCTTTAGCGTTGTGAGTGAGAACAGACTATGCTGAGTTGGGCAGGCTGAGATCCAGCCGCTGATGTGTGCCAGAGTTGTCCTATGTGCTCATGAGACACAGCTCTGCAGTTCTAGTCATCATCAGTTGTCCATTGTGTACCTGTGTCAGCTATGGCAGCTGTGAAACACAGAATACAGACTGATATTTTTGATGTTACATAGATGTCTGCATAACCATTAATTTATTTTTGAGGGACATCATTTAAAATGATAAAGCTAGTAAAATCAGCTGAATTAGGTTGTGAATTAATGGAAAAAGGACTTTGTTCAAGGAAGCAGAGTATTATGACAAAAAATAGGCTAAGAACCCCACTGTATAGCAGTGGGGTATGCACTGTTTTGTGTTCCCCTGAATATTAGGTTCATGTTAACAAACTGTCTACTTGCACAGTATGTATCAGGGTTTTCAAACATGAATACGCCACACGGGGGGTTCCGTTAGCTTTATTTATGACATGGAAGAGATGAGTGGTCTGGTGGCTTCATTTATATGTTCTTGAGAGCAAGAAGAGGTGTGGATGGCTGAGACCACAGATTGTGTTTTCTGGTATTCACAAAACACCATAGAGGTAGAAGACTGAGAATTGGATCCCATGGTTACAGTGTGGGTAGTGTTTGTCTGTTTAATTCTATAAAGCAATCAAATAGCCTGAGATAAATTTGATTTGCTAATATATAAGTAAATCAAGACCTTGAGACAGAAATCTGACAAGTTTTCCTAGCATAAGATTCAAAGCCTGAGTTAGATATTAACAATGCATGTGCTGGTTTACAGTTCCCATAACAGCGTTTTTAAGTAATGCAGCCTATATTTAATCCTTACATTAGAAAGAATAAAACTTAATCCATGGTATCTTTAATCTTATCTGGCAATAAGCATAACTTTTCTAAGCAAGTGGTCTATCCACCTATTCAGAAACATGTAGCATCGTTAATTTTCCAGTAGAAATGTGGGTACCTCTTGTGTAGTAGGCAAATAGTCCATGCAAAGCAGTCTGTCCTTCAGGAACTGGCAGGGCTATTGGCAGGGTGGATGGGTGTAAGTTTCAGGATGCCAGTTAATACCGTGTGAGCTGTGGTGACAGGAGCTTTCCACCCTTTGCCAGTATCAGTCAGGAGCTCTGACACACTCATGGCAATGATTCTCCATTCATGAGAGAATGGCAAAATTAAACCATCTGTAGTGTGTTGAAATAGCAGTCTCTATGTGATAGCACTGCAGTCACAATTTGTCTCCCTTTTGCCAAAGTAAGGTGATTTTTCACCACTTTGCCATTTGTAGGCAATATTTCACAATTGTAACTGCCAGTGAAAATGCGTTCTTCCTTAGTTTGTACCAATTGAGAAAACTATGTTAACTGCTCTTTTAAACTGCATGTGTGACTATAGCAGAAACATACTTGAATGTTCACATTTTATGAATCTCATGCTAGGCTGTACTTGTGTACTTGCATGTGTGGTGTGAGACTCGGCTACAGCTTAAACATGAAGTAACACCATTCAATTTTTTCCTGACTTTTATATTGAAAGTTGTTAGAGAAATAACTTCTTAGTAATGTAACTTTCGCTATTATGTTTCTGTGTTGTTTTCAGGAAAAAGAGAATAGTTAAATGGTAAAGAAAACGGAGCAAACCTTCAGCAAGAGTAACTGTTATTTTCCAAATAACAGAAGATACTGTAAAATGAAGCTGCTCCCCACAACTGGACTGCCCATGTTCATTGATGCAAGGGCAAAATTTGTGTTCTGTTATGTCATAAAGCACTTGAATAGTATACAAAGCCATCTAAGCTTTATTAAACCTTAATGTAGTATCATCTTTGAGCATAGGATAGATAGAAATAATACTGAAACAAAGACTTATTTTTTTCTTGTAAAGTTACAAGTGCCTGTAAAGTCAGGCATGAAAGAATGTCGTTTCTCTTTTAGTGATAAAGAACTATGACTAAAGTCATTGAAGTTAATGTATCCTCCCCCCAACATGCTCTGCAAATTGTGGATTTACAGCTACTTCATAGTGTTGAAAGACAAATTGATTACCAGTTGTATTCCTGTTGAACTAATATTATGCTGTATCTGATGCTTAGCATGGTTTTTGCTCAGCCGTCTCATTAAATGCCTTCCTTTTGCTGTAGTGAAATGTGTAAGCAGCTCTTGCTTGAAATTGGAAATTTCAGGAAGAGTGTTCAAGTTCTCACAGGTAAATAACAATTTTGTTCTGAAAACAATATAGACAGTGTTAAGAACATAGGACTTCAGCTGACTGAAGGCAAGGTATTGTTTTAGGCTTCACTAGAGTTATCTTCAGTCTCTACCCTGCCTTCACTGAAGAAAGTCCAGATCTTCATTTTACATTGTCTTACCTCATTGTGCTTTGCTTAATATCCTTTACAAGCCTGAATTCTAGCAGCTTATACTTTCAGTTCTTGGTCTCTATGATGAAACTTTCTTTCTTGACTAAGTTGTCAAGAAAAATGGTTTCCATTTATTTGTCTTTTTTTTTAAGACTACTATTCTAGCCACCATTCTGGAGTCTTCCTCTGCAAGGCTTTTATCTTTGTGGGATCTAATGTCTAATCACTTTCACATCTTTCACTTTAAAAAGTACTTCTTTTAGTACTTTTCTTTTTACTAATTTTAATTCTTTGCAGTCAGGCCTCCATGCTTATGTTTTACTCCCTTGACTAGCTTTCTTACGAGACTGTCTTTTTAAAAGTCCTAAGTCTTAGTCATACAAATGCTTGCTCATCCTTTCGCTGAACTTAATCATACATCCCAGTATTTTTATAATTGGCTTTTCTCTACTGTTTTTCTTGGTTACCAAAACCAAATCTACAATAATTTACATCCTGTTGTTTCACTGGCAACTGTATTAATTTGTCCTCTATGACCAAGGGAAATGACTGGGTGCTGTCTAGTTCTATGATTATTATTGGTTGTTTCCAAGCCTGTACCTAGGATGTTAGTCTTCCCTAATAACACAGTTCCTAGTAGTATTTGTTTGTCTGCATAATTTTTCATTTTGATTCATATCTGAATCTGACCTGTGGGACTGATAACTGATTCTTGTAATTATCCTATGCAGCCTCTTTTCTCATAATACTTTGAAACTCCTGAGAGCATGGTAGTTTCTCTATACCATTTTACAGATGTTGAGTTGAATATGTAACAAAACTAGCAGTTGAAGGAGGTGAAAGTTACTTAGGCAAGGGGAAAC
>NW_009930300.1:10267-19214 GCF_000696875.1 Nestor notabilis | reverse complement strand
AGGGAAAGAAATTTACATTAAATGAAAAAATGATGACGGCAGCAATGCCATCATTAGAGAATGACTTGAGAGCTTAGTACCTCTAAACCATCCCTCGAAGGAGCTGGTTTTTGTGTTGCCTATACAGGCAATTTGGGGTATTTTGCCCGTAACATTCGTGTCCAGGTTCATGCCACAGTTATTGGGTGCAGTTACTTTGTAACCCACTGTACATATTGTTGGGTATGAAGTGTTCCAAGTATAAGTGGGAAGCAGAGTGGGTGGGAAATGGGGGGAGGTGATTATGGTATACAACAGGGTAAAGAGTAAGCAGCCATTTCAGCAGTGTAGAAAGAGCAGAAACATATTTGTAGCCTGGGAGGCAACCCTGTAAGAATTACTTCATTAATTATCTGTGAAGTTTTTTCAAGGGTGAAGTTAGTATTTCAAGAGTTCTGGCCCTGGTTTGTTTGAGCAGTTCTTAATTGTCCATTCAACTTCCCGTTGCTGCCCATCTGGGTTATTTTTATCACACTATTCTGTAATGTTCCAAATGCCCTGTTAAACAGCTGTCATCATCTCCTGTTCAAGTGGCTACTTTGTGTCAGAAGAGAAATGATTGCACTGTACAAAAATTCTGTAATGTCTGGTGTGCTCCCACTTTGACATAGTATGTAAAAGTCAAACATTATTCATTTCTAGCAACTTGTACAGGTTCTTTTTTCCTTGCCTTTGACTCTTAAGCATGTTCATCGTGGGCTGTTTTCTCTACCCCTTCTGTTTCAGAATGACTATCGCAAGCTGTCCATGCAGTGCAAGGATTTTGTGGTGGGTGTTCTTGATCTCTGTCGAGACTCAGAAGAAGTGGAGGCCATTCTGAATGGGGATTTAAACTCTGAGCCAGTTGAAGCGCAGAGACACAGGGCATCACTGAGCCGTGTGAAGCTGGCCATTAAATATGAAGTCAAAAAGGTAATGTCCTCCTAGCCAGTGCTTTCAGACAGTGTAAACAGAATGCAGTATCATCTCATTATCCCATAGGTGTTATGGACCGGTGGTCAGATGCATTAATGAGACATAGCGTATGTAACCAAGATTCTCACAAGGCAGAAGTGGACTATAGTGAAGGAGTTGTTCAGTCTATTTTCCGCAGCTGAGAATTGGCAGGAGATTTTAATGACATAAATCAGCCGGGCTAGCAAGGTGATACACAGTCGGTCAGATCCTTCACCTGAGTAATCCAAAACCAGACATTTCTGTGAGACCAGGTTTTCACTCAGTGAAAGCAAGGATGTGCCAGTCTGTGTGATAATATCTAATCCAAAGAGAAGGGTGTATTGGTGAAAGTAGTGGTTTCAAGCAATGAAAAGATCTGGTCTGTTCATTATTTCTTTTTATTACCTTTGCTTTCTAACTGAATTGGACAAGTAAATTGTGGGAAGTAAGTCTTGCAGCTATCTCTAGTGTTCTTATCAACACAAAGGTTTTTTGCTTTATTTGTTTGTGGGGAGGGTTTTGTGTGTTTTGGGTATTTTTTTTATTTTTTTAAAGAAAGGTCTTTTACTACTTTGAAAAAGGAAAAGAGTACATCTAAATTCTCATTAAGTAATTATTTTTTAATTTGTTTTAAAGTATGACAGTAAATCATATAGCTTATCTGCAACTGTGTGGGTTGTAGTGAGAAATTCTACATGATTTACTATGTGTGTTCCTTTAAAAGGTATTTTAAAGTTCAGTCCTGGAAATGTATGGAAGGTATTTGTGGCTAGGTAATGAACTGATTTCACCTGTATTCATCAATGTTTTGTGAAGTACAATGTGGTTTTGATTAATGCCTCAAGAAATACAGCAATGCCTATGCATTATTTACAGCTACCTATTTACATGGTTAGCATCATTTCCATTCTTAACAGCCATTAGTTTCATCATCTCTATGAGATGTCTTGTGTCTTTCAGAACAAATAACACTGCCTTCTGTGGCCACCTGTTGAGTCAATCTGCCATATAAAATGAATTGCAAGTAATCTGCCAGAACAACTGGGACATACTGGTGTTTATTATGTCCCCAACAGATGGTTAACAAAAACTGTAAATGCATATCCTAAACAGCAAATCACCGTTTCCAGTATAGAATTGGTTTACGGCAGATAAATGCCTATTAATTGCCAAAATTCAAGGTAAATATATACAAGTATTAATTAAAAATAATAGGGAGAGAATCAAAGTGTATGAGCATGTTATCATACCAAATAACACATTCATTCTTTATGCTGTTGCATTTTAACATGTACCAAACCCTTGCGGAGACTCATGTCTCAGCTTTTTTTCTGAAGACTGTGGTTTTCTTCTAAGAGGTCATGGTCACTGATGGAATCCATTGCTGAGCAAAGGATCACACAGGTCTGTTAAGAGTAACGATAATATATGTAATGCAATAAAAAAAACCAAAACAAAACAGAAAACAAAAACCAATTCCATATAGCAAACTTGTTATCTTCCCTTGCAAGAGATTAAGTATTTGTAGATAAACTCAATTTATTGGCTTCTATTTGTGACAAATACAGTTCAGAACCTACAAGACTAATGATCTTGGTGCAAAGAAATAAATAGATGGTGCAGAGTTGTTACCTTATTCATTCATATGCTATTCCCTATAAATGGCCATTAGAGAGGGCATGGCAAGGATTGAGCCAGGAAATATCTCTGCCATGGTGGTCCTTTGATGCTGGCTGGGGTCAGCTTCGTTACAACTATGGCAGATTCTAGTGATATTCTGACTGCAGAACAGATTCAGATGTGGGAACTCTACACGGAATGTTTTCAACCCTATAGCTGTAGGGAGCAGACAAGGATGTGGCTTATGTTTCTTAGCTTTCAGTACTTCTACCTGGGTTCCTGGGTCAGCTACGTTAAGGTCAGTTCGCTGTCACAGACAGCACAGCCAAACAGAACTGCAGGTCCATGAAATGGTTAATGAGCCCTATGCCCTTTTCAGAGGAAGAAGAGACAGGAAAAAGCACATAAGTGAGCAAATGTGCTAGCAAGTTCACTGCTAGGGAAATAGGATGTTTTAATTCCATTAGTAATGAAACTCTTGCACTTACTGTCTTAGGCACTGCATTAAAGGGTAGCCCACCTTGTAAACAGGATATAATTTTGAAGCTAAGGTTCGGACTGACACTGCAGTCTAAGGACTAAGGGAATTAATAAAAAGAAGAAAAACAAACAAACAAACCACAACCTACAAAAAAAAAACCAACCCACAATCAAAACAAACAACACCCCTCTCTTCCCCCTCCCCACCTCCTGAAAACCTAGTTAGAACAACCAGTCTTGTGCTGTATGCTGAATTGCTGCTGCAGTAGTGCTTTTTGTATTGTATTTTTACTCTGTCCTTAGACTGTCAACCAAATTACAGAGAAGTGCTGACACTGACAAGTTCTGAATTTCTTGCTGAGATAAAAATCAGAATGGAATTTCCAAGTGAGTTTGAGTAAAATCACAGAATTTAATTTTCAAACATTGAAGTTTTGAATCAATAGATAACCAAGAAGATTCAAAATTCTCTTTCTACATAGTGTGTTTGTGTATCAGAGAATGCCCGGATCTGTTCCTGCTAGGTCTGAACTCAGTAATTAGGATGTTAAGAATAAATAACATTATAATTGCTCTTAGTCGTACATAAAAATATTTACATACCGATGACTTGATTTATGGTCATGAAATCTGAAGTGTTATAGTCAATTATGCCCAGAAAAGCAGATAAACTAAAAATTAGTGCTTTTTAGTGATGAGATACTGTCCTTGTGCATCTTTGTTGTTCACTGGATCCTAAAATATTAGATAGATGTGATAATGAGTTCAACATATGTAAGTAAAAAACTGCATGGAAAGTAGGATGAGAGAAGAGAAATGCAGAAGGAACAAGGTTGTAGGATGATGTGATTCGTAGGTGAAACATGATGTGAACCTGCTGTCTTTGGAGATGAAGCTGGGGGGAGAGACAGATACACAGGGCAGGGAAAAAACTGGGAGAGGTTGCAGTTGCTGAAAATAAAAATACCATAATCGTAAATTCAAGTATTTCAGTGAGCTGAGGAGAAGGATGAATTTCAGAGCTTTTATGGATGAAAGAAGTGACACAAGTTTCTCTGAGGGCTTGGAAGTGGTGCATATTGTGCAGTTGCCAACAGTTAAATAAGTTGCTAAGATCTGCTCGAGAGCTGCTAGACTTACTGCCAGAGAAGATCTTGCCATATCCATCGGCATCTTATTCACTAACTCCTCCATTTTCTGGGCAAAATTATAGCACAGGCAGATCTCTTACTGTCAGATCAAAATGTTGATAGACCAGGAGGAATAAATCATCACACAGCCCTGGATGAGGTATGCACGAGGGCCTCTGGGCTGATTTATACCCCCAGGCAAGCTCCCTTAAAGCTCCTTTGCTGTGTCTTCCCATTGCTTCTGGTAATAGGAGCAATGATGTAGGTGTTTCTTCTCTTTCCTCTTCCCTACAGTTTTAAGCCTGTTTCTTAAAAATGTTTTTGTAATTTGAAATAATTATTTACTTCCTTTCCCGTCTTTGGCCGCAGTTAATTTGCTTTGTCCCTTGATGTCCTGACTTGAGAATGAAATCTGTTTGAGCAACAGAAGAGACCAGGGGCATAGTCAGAATGCACAAGTGCACAAAAACCAGTTTGTTTTTTTCCAGTGAGCCAGGTTGGCAGTTTTTATGGTGCATAAGCTTCAAAGGTGACAGCCTAATAAAAAGAATACAAACAGTTCAGGTTGACATTTTTTTAAAAAGACTTTAAAAATATTGTTATTTATTTTTGTTGGCCATTCCACTGTAGGTACAAACTGCATTAATACGTGATCTAACTGCTAATGAATCACACATCAAAATACTTTCGGACTTACCATTTAGAGCAAAATAGGTTAAAATATGGAAGTTGTTTCCCCTTTTTAAAGTTTGTGCAACAGCTTCAGATTCCTCCTCTTGAGAGTTTTAAGGTTGCCTGTTTTCATTGACAATGATTTACTTTGACTTTTTTAATGAAGTCTGTCCTGTTGTACTACTGAATGGCCTTTTTAATGAGATTTGGCACATAAATGGAGTTTTGCAGGCAAGACCTGGCTAACAACAGTGTGTATAGAACATGATGATCTCAACAGAGTACAAAGGATGATAAAATGGATATCCAAGGTTTACACTTTTTAAGTATAACGAACTCAGATCAAATCTCACTCTTAATCCAACCGGATTATCAGAGTTATCAGAATTATTTTTAAAACTTTTTCTGTAAAACTGCCTAGTATTCTTTACTCTGATTTACTAGTTATTGTCAACTAATGTGACAACTACATTACCAGATTTCTTCAGATTGCCATAATAACTAGGCTGTTACCCTTGTGCTTAATTGATGTCCCATGTGCTCTTGTGATGTCTCACAGGACATGGTATAATAGTGACAATGATGAGTAAGTAACACTTCAGAAATGGACTTAACCAGAAATACAAGTATGATGGGCAAAGAACATAGGGAATACACATGGGCTCCACACTCCTGGGTACACAATATGATCATGATAGGGTGGTGGCACAGTCTCCTCTGTCCACGTTGCTAAAAGTGGACATCCTAAAGAAATACAGTAGTGGTTTTAAAATAGAGTAATACATGCTCACCCTTCAACAAATTCGACCAAAAGTGATTTTAGTGAAATAAAAGTTAAAGCATATCTAAACAAATGCAGTTGTTGGCAGCAGCTTGTTTTATCATTCCATAAATAACTTGGGAATCATTCCCTTTCCCTGTGAACATACTGAAATCTTACTGAAGCTAGGAAAATAATATTTGCACGTATCTGCTGCATAAAAGAAAGATGGAAGTTGACTGGTTTCTTTTCTAAGTGGCTACTACATCCTTAACATATGCCAGTTTAGTATCTTAATTATTCAAGCTCTCTGTTCTTGTTCAATTTTGGGACGCTTAAGGAAGAATTTCTGGAAGCTTGGGATGAATGAAATGGTTGATTATGGTCAGGCTGGAATTTTCAGTCTCCACAGAAATTCTGCATGTACGTTGCATCGGCCTGATTTGCTGACAAATTGTTGCAAGTTAAGACTGAGGTTCAACTCTGACAGGATCCAGTTGGGTATGTGAAGCTGTTCTAATAATGCATTAAAAACCTTCTATCAATGATGGCTGCCTACATGTGCAACCTTGTCCCCAAAGTGCTGTTTTAAATCAGCTCTGCAGTTTCTTCTTTATTTATTAACCCTTAATTTAAAGGAAAGGAGATAAGAACATGGTTCCTAAGGTCTAAATTAACACCAGGTATTTAAGTTGATCATGTATGTAGCAGTTGCATAACTCTTGTAAATGATAATATGTCTTGGTTTTCTTTCTCTTTCTTTACAGTTTGTGGCCCATCCAAACTGTCAGCAACAGCTACTGACTATCTGGTATGAAAATCTCTCAGGATTACGGGAGCAGACCATAGCTATCAAGTGTCTGGTTGTGCTGGTTGTGGCGTTGGGCCTTCCATTTCTAGCCATTGGTTATTGGATTGCACCATGTAGCAGGGTACTGAATTTTATAAATTACGTATCTTGTACTATTCTGAGAGCTGGTCTTTAATTTCTGGCATTTAAAATGCAATATTGTCCCTCCAATTCTGCTCCTTACAAATTTTTACTAATTAGTGGTATTTTTAGTAATCTCTAGTCTTGAGTCAAAAGGTGCTATTTGTTTTATTTGCACTGTGAAGAGGGGACCATAGTGGTGAAGCATGAAAATATATTGTCGTTAAGTTTAAATTAAATTGTGCTTACTTCACAATCTCTGCTATGTAATTGTATTTGTATTAGTAACATGGATTTTTTTGAAACTCACCACTCAGATTCTGTATTAGGTCTCCTCTGATGGCATCTTAAGATCTGATGCTGTTCCCATATAAACCATTACCACAGCGTCTGTTGACTTTGCTGATGCAGAACTGAATCTTAAGTAAAATATTTGTTATTCCTGCCCTAAAAGATCTATTTACTAGGTGAATTATAGAGCAGAAATGAAATTATTAAACACCATATTCCAACCTTGTGGTGGGGTATACTCGTAAAAGAGCACAACCGTGAACTCTTGCCTCTTTATGAAAATACAGGGGTGCTTCCAGCTTTCCTGATCATCTCACAATGAAAATAACAGCAGTTTCTTTGAAATACTTGTAGTCTGTAGCATGGGAATTGTCTGCAAATGAAGCACATTGATAGATTTTGGTAAATCAGAAGAAGGATGATTTCTCTGTTACGTTACCTTTTTTTAAATTTTAAGTAAATTTGCTTTGTGCTGAATGTGGCTTTTAAATTTTATTTCCTTAACAAGTGAAATGTGAGTTTCACTCATTTATATTTTGCTCTTATAATTCACTTCAAAAAGAATAAAATTTTGCTGATCTCCATATTTCAAGGGAACCTGTTGTTTTCTCTGGGTTAAGTGTTTATTCACTTTAAAGATAAACCTTTATGAAAACAGCATAATTGTTACTCTCATTATTATCTGAAATGCCACTTTCCACCAACATCTGTAGTAAAGATATTCCTCATTCATAGCTCCATATCATAGAAATATATAAATATATTTTTAGCTGGTGTCTAATGCAGGAAAGTGACATTTGTCCTTGAGCTTTAATTCTCAGTACCAGAAACACCTGACATTTTTCCTAGTGCTCATGTCAAATAAAAGTACTGTACATCCCGATCAGCCATTTGATACTGTAATTTCAAAATACTTTCTAAAGGTCAGGAGCAGGAAGGGAACCTGAGATTGTTTGCACAGGTAGTAAATGCTGTTTAGTGTGTACTGCTCTGCATAGTTCATAGTAGCTGACCCCAGTTTCAGGAAAACCATTCCTTGAAATGAGGAAGTTCCCCATCTGCTGTAATTGTTTTTATTTCTTATACAATACTGCTGATTGTATTCAGCAGGTCTTCACAGGAGATTTTGGAATGTTGCATAATATTGGTGATGTATGTGATAGTTTATCACCTTATAACTGTATGTTAACATCAGTAAGGGTTGGGCATTATGTACAGAGCAGTATATTTTTTGTTGTACTGAAGGAGATGGGAGACCTGTGACCTTAAGAGGTGTGCAGCAGCTAAGATAAAGAAGTCTGTCTAGTATCCACCTTGCCACACGTGGTGCAGAGATGGACAAGCATTGTCCCGCTCAGACACAGGAAGGAGGTGTATTCCAAAGGTACAAATCCTTCCAACAGGAAGTACACTGGGAAGGACAAATAAACCTATATGTGCATTCCCCTGAGCTGTCTCCAAAAAGGGTCATTGGGGAATCTCAGTTCCATCTCTGTGCTTGAGCCAGTGCACAAATGGCTGTCTCTGGTGCAGCCTCACCAATACCTGCATTTTCTGAGTATATGGTGGGGAGTTGCAGCAGCACAGGCCACATGAGACCTTTACTGCCTAAATAAAGGATACTGGCAGTATGGCCCCCAGAGGAGTGGGCTTACAGCTTGTCACTTTTGATACTGGCTTGCAGGCTAGTACTGATGGGATCACAGACTACTCTTCTTCATACAGTGAGTAACCACAACAGGCCTATTGCTCTTTCCAGTGTGGTCTTCTGGAGGCAGATGGTCCTCTCTTTTGGTGCAGACGGACTGCCTCTGCTGTTGCTGTTTTGTACTTCTACCAGGTGCAGATATGAATGAAATCGGCTGATTTTATGTGAAAATAGTAGTTTTTGTGATCTTCTTCTTTTCTGATCTTACTATTCTTAGTCCATTGTGAGGGAACACTCATTATTTTTAGTAGACATGAGTTATTTATTTGGCACTTAGATCTCTGAACATATATTCTATGGATGGAATACAGTAGCTAGAGATGAGAAGATGAGTCTGTAATTTTTCCTAGAACTAACAGTCATAGACAAGCAAATAGTAT